>NC_056741.1:803614596-803914596 GCF_019279795.1 Protopterus annectens
AATTCTCTTCAGGTATGTCATATAAAGCAAATGCCTTTTTTATGGAAAATCCTCCTTATGTCCATATGGGTTTTTGCTGAGAGCTCCAGTTTCCCAAAAATGTCCTAGATATACTGATGTTCCTTGAAAATGACTTTAGATATGCATGTCAAATTTACTAGGGAGGTGAGAATATTCCCACGTCATTCAGGCTTTTGTAATCATGTTTCTTTTGTTTGAAAATGTGAATGCTGAGGTTTGTTTAACTGCAGTGTGTCTGACAGTAAACATTTGGGAGGAGTTGCCTTTTTCACCACTATACTGCAACTGTGGCATTGGCATTGGTATATATAATTTAAGGGGTGGGGTGCAGTGAGACTTTCCCCTTGCACAAATAAATATTTTTCTGTTTTTTGATTTATGCTTTTCAGAATTAAACCTTCAAAAAAGCATAAATCAAAATTGAACAACTTGGCTTAACCTAGGTAAACTCTGTGTGTCTATGTGTGTGCTTCTGTGTCTGTGTATATATCCATCCATCCATCCATCCTTAACCCCTTTTTCTCATTTTGCACATGGGGTCATGGTGTCACTTCAACAGTGACAAGCATCTTGAGCCAAGGTTTACACTGCCAGGTAGCTAGCCCTACCACTGCAGTTCATCCGTACCATTCACTCGCAGCTATGGCCAATTTAGAGTGTCCAATCCACCTACTGCATGTCTTTGGAATGTGAGAGGAAACCAGAGCACCCGGAGGAAACCCATGCAACTGCAGGGATGACATGCAGATTCCACACAGAAGGCACCACAGCCAAGAATTGAACTGGAGAACCTCTTGCTGTGAAGTGACAAAAGTAACTGCTTCACCACTGTGGCCGCCTATATGTGTATATATATATTATATAGATTCACTTTATATCCTCAAAATATTGAAATGTCAAAATTCAGTATTTTGAAGCTATAAAGTCGAATTTTTGAAACATAGAAAACTCAGAAGCGCGAAATTCAAAATCTCACACACCGGAGATTTTGAATTTCATGCTATTACTGCACACACACATACACCATCCTCCTCACACACAAAAACAAGTTCTCTACTATGTAAAAGCAGGGAGGCAAGCACCCCTGCACCCCATGTGAGGGGCTGTGCCCACACCCTACTTAAATATTCTAAATCTGAGGTTGCACTACACACAAACACACACACCACACAAGCTACATTCTGCTTGCACACACACATCACAGCAACTTAACACAGTAACACACACCACAGCCTCTACCCAAAACCCTTAACACACACACACACACACTTACCTGAATCCATAACCAAAGCGAAATTCAAAACCTCCGGTATTCGAGGTTTTGAAATTTGCACGTCTGAGCTTTCACTCTTTTTAGGATTCCACTTTATGGGCTCAAAATACTGAATTTCGAGAGTTCAGTATTTCGAGCTTCTATAGTGAATCTATATATATATATATATATATATATATATATATATATATATATATATATCTGTATATATACAGGGAGAGAGAGAGAGATACATGGACTGATATAGATAGCTCAATCTATATATCTATATAAATATATATATATGTATTTATGTATATATAATATATGCACACACATATCCTCCTGTGAAAGGCTGACATACTGTCCAGAAAAATATTCTCTGTCCTGCTCCCACTGAGTGCTGCTATAGGCTTTGGCTTCCCTAAAATCTTTATATGAATTAAAGAAGTAATCACAGAATTAATGAATTATTATTTTTTTTATTTTAACATTTGTTAACCAGGAAAGTCCGACTTGGAACAAAGCCAATTTTCAGCGGAAGTCCGGTGAGAAATGCTCTAGATGCATGTCTTTGTGATGTGGGAGGAAACCGGAGCACCCGGAGGAAACCCACATGAACGGAGGGAGGACATGCAGACTCCACACAGAAGGTACCCCAGCCGAGAATTGAACTGGAGAACCTCTTGCTGTGAGGCAACAATGCTACCGCTACACCAATGCACCATCCAGTGTGTTAAAGAATGGCAGTCATTAACAGCAAAATTCTGTTTTTTTACAGATTTCTAGTGTGAATGTGAAGCTCTTCTTAAGTTTCATTTTTTTTTTTTTGTTATATGTATTTCCCTTATGTAAGCCAACCATCAAGCCTCCTCCCATCAGAACTGATCCAATTAATTTCCTAGGGATTTGGAATATTTTCCTGAAATCTCCTATGATGGGAACCATCCATAGGGGCCATCATCCAGGCAACCTTTGGAGAGATTTTTCTCTCTCTCGCAAACCAGCTATGAAAAAATATTTCTATGAATGGTACTAAACATTCCTCCAGGGTGGTGAAGCGGGCACCTACAACACCATTGGGACTACCAATATCCACCTAATGATATGCTCCCCAGTGCACTCTAGTCATAGACTACCATCATTGGCTTTGCTAGCCATACCCATGCAGTCTCTCTACCTTGGCTCACACCCATTGCCTTTTTGCCAATCTTTCAACATGGGTCACATCTGGGAATGAGATCAGTTTAGACACCACCCTCTCTCTCTAGGAAGGGCATGCTCATTCCCCTGCCATGACGTCAAGTGCCTGAGTAGCTAACTGAACTTGGGTTGTATTCCAGGCTTTATCCTTCTATACCACAATACCAGTGTTGTGACTAATTTCTTGTTAACTTTAACTAACAGCACAAAAAGGGATATAGCTACATCCTTAATGACAGTGTTCTTGATAAGATTGTATAACTTTGTATATAACCTTGGTGCCTTTACATTATTATTTGTAAAATTTGTACTAAGTTTTTTAATATTGTACTATACTTTGCATATGTGTTAACCATGGAGTTTTTCTCCCCGGGTCTCCACTGAAAAAAGGCAACACCTCAGTCAGACTAACCTGGTCAACAAATGTCAAATGAATAAATTAATTAAATAAATAAATAAAAACTGCATTTTCAAAGCATTTAAATGTATAGAGAGGCTGGGAAATTCTAATTTAGATTTGTTATTGAAATATTCAATGTGTTGCCCAAGGAAAAGAGGGAAATAAAATTAGAAGTTGTGCTTAAATCAGAGTCAGTGTATTAAAAACTGAGATTTATGTATAAGAAAAGTGTATCTTGACTGAATTTTTTTCTAGCAGTACCCTGAAGACATGAATTAAACTGCAATTCATCAGAATTGCTTAAATAATTCTGGTGCATTATTACTATCAGTTATCTTTTATCATACAGGCATACTGGAAGATCCAATATTAGACAGGTCTGTAACTAAGTAAACTTTATAAACACATAATATGTCAGGCAGTTTGGGGTGCTGTACTATTTGATCTATTTTCTGGTGCATGCTGTATAAATATTTTAAGTAACATTTATGATTAAAAGTCTCCCTAGAAATTCCTTGTTTAACCAAATATAAATAAAATGAGATCAGAACTTAGTTGTACTCCTCCTGTAAGGATCCTAATCTTTATTCCATTGGAATGGAGATTAATTTAGATTGCTTGGTCTACCCTTCCAAGTCAAACATCACTTTGGCACTTATGAGTGAGGTTTATTGTACAGTTTCCAGTGTACGCATCTGTTGTGGTTGAACGTTTTCTCCAGTTGTTACTGCTTCTTCACAGTCCACAAATGTTGACTTATTTCCAGAATTTTTCTATACAACCTGCTGACAGGAATTTTTGAGTACATCAATTAAAATTTCTGCTAAGGTCCCTTAATCAGTCCATATTCTAAATACCACTGGATTATCAGCAAATTCCTGCAATGGTAAAACAGACCAGTCTGACTGTACCTACACAGAAAAAGGATGCATTCAAGCAAAATGGTAAAGTAGCACATTCAAACGAACGTAAAATTGCCTCCTCATTGCACCACCAAATCATCAGTTTTTGTTGTATCTTGTCTTGATACTTACTGATATCTAACATAAAAATCACTGATGACCATTATATATTCTATAGTGATGTACACTGACTAGTGGCAGTCATAACATCTCTCTCTCTCTAAATATATATATATATATATATATATATAAAAATAATATATATATATATATATATAAATAATATATATATATATATATATAGAGAGAGAGAGAGAGAGTTTACTATCAAAACTTGGAAAATCAAATGAATTTTCCATTTTTTGATCAAATTTGTTTTCCCAATTTGGCAATACAGAATTACCAAAATATCGGAAATGGTAACCATGGAATTGACATTCGAACACCAGAAGTTCCAGTGTCAAAAGTCCATGTTACAGGTAAAGTTTTTCCAGGGGGCAAGCCCCCTTGCCCCCCCACACCCCCTGCATATTATATATTCCAATTCCGAGATTTCACTACAGTGAGGAAAAGGGTAGAATTCCCGATCCCCACTGTAGTGCAACCTATCAGAATGTTGAATGCACATTAGCGAATGTATACTACCATTCGTTAATGTGCATTCGAACATTTTTCAGAACTGCATTACAGAAACTGGAAAAGATGCATTCGACCATCCTAGTTTCATGTAAGTGCCGTTCCACATTTTGATAGTAAACCACACATATATATATATATATATATATATATATATATATATATATATATATATATATATATATACACACATATAGGTATAGATTCATATCAAAATTCTTCTCAACTATTTATTGTCATCTAGTTCACTTCTTGAACAGAATTTTGGTAATGCTCTCAGACACATTCCTCAATCCTGGCACTATTGTGAATGGATGCAAGCATATCTTAAATGTTTGCAATGTACGTGATTCCACTGCATTGAAAATATGTGGATCATTGTATTTGTTTACCACAACCTTTTGTGATTTTAGAGTTTTCAGAAACATAATGAAACAATAACAGTGGTACAATTAATTTTTCTGTGTACTTGTAAAGCTTATCTATTAAGTAATCAACTAGTTATCAGTGATTTCACTTGGAACTGATCAAAAATTTGTATAGGATTATTCTTCTCACTTATCAAATAAAAAACAATTTAGTCCTGAAATAGCCATATGGTGGTATATACATTCCCTGCTTATATTTTTAAGGATTAAAGTTGATTTTATTTAGCTAGATCAATGTAAGAAAGAACACAAGCTTTTTGACTGAAACTGACAACAGGTCACAAAGAGTTTGTTATGGGGAAAAAACATCCCTTCCCACTACATGGTGAGACTTCTTCCATATACCCGCTTACTTAACAAAATGCCTTGATGATTTGGTGTAAAACATAAAAGACCTTTATATTTTTTGACATTTCTAGCTGCAGAGGCTTCAGCCTTTCAGAATGACTTCAATCAGCTAAGTCCTATAAAGATTTACTAGTCCTGATTTTGAAAGGTATGGAACTCAGAAGCACACCCAATCATGCTTTAAGCTGGTAATGCCATTTATTAGACATGGATGGAGAATTATTTAGCTATATTTTGACATTACCTGTACAAGGTCTGTTATTACAGAAATCCATATTGTTATAATTAAATTTAATAACTCCTACAAACTGCATCTTAAAGAAAAGAAATTGAATGTTTTCATTCATTTCACTTATTCTAAATTTCTAATACCTGTAACTTGCTTCGTAACATAACTGTGTCTTCTCAAATATAGTTTGGCTTTTTATTTTGAAACAAGACCAAACAGGAGCAAAATATTCTTGCAGAGCTCAAACTAATTTGTACGGAGAATGAAAAATTAGTCTTTGATCATAACAGCGATGATTCATAAAATTCAGGAAAGCAGAACATTGACATCACACGAAAATGACAGACACCATTTAAAAAATGCTCTGCTGTTATGCCTGACCATTTCTAAATACTTTCCAGTTGTCACTGGATAAACTTGTGGATAACCCAAGTAATTAATCATTCAAAATGATTGCATCCATATGTCATTTATTCACATATATCAGCAATTTGCACATACTTGCCCACAAGAAAATAAATATTGTATCTTTGTGAAATCTAATATATAACTAATGGTCATTAATTGTTGCTGCTGTCTTTATATCTTCTACATATTTTACCACCCAGCCGTTACCTACACGACAATAAAGAAAACATAACAAGATTAATCAGATACTTGAATGATTTTAGATTAAGTTATTAAATGAAGAATCGTGTATTTAAAGTGATACAGCATTGTTGCAAAAGCTTGCGTGGTGTTTTATATATAAAAGCGTTCGATCTGTTGTTTCTGATCTATTTTTATTGTTGTTTTGTTTATATGAGCTTTTATCTGGCCAGATTTACTTATGACAGTTCTTATATTTGTTGTAATTAAATTTAATAATTCCTACAAACTGCATCTTAAAGAAAAGAAATTGAATGTTTTCATTCATTTCACTTATTCTAAATTTCTAATACCTGTAACTTGCTTCGTAACATAAAACATGCTGGTCAATTGCTACTCTAAACTATCTATATATATTGTGTTTAACCCTGTTGTGATGTGGGTCAGAACTAAAAATAGCCTGATTACATATTGACTTCCTGATTAACAAAATAAGATATTAAATTAACAGATTTAGAGAAGATGACCATATGGTGTTCTACTAAGGCAAACTCCCTAAAGATAAAGATGCCAGGGCCAACTCTGTTAGACTCTTAGGAAGATTCCTTTTCCCCTTGGTGTAGTGAGATAGAGGTAAAACATTAAATGTGAGGATTGCAGGTAGCAGAAAGTACAGTTGTGTACACTTACTGTAAATGTAGATGTTCGAGTGTATTCACTGTTGCAGTCATCACATTTGGGTTATCTGCTTGCAGGTAGCTCTCAGTCGGCCTGATTATCAAAGTCTTGGGTCCTGCGTTGGTTGCTGTCTCATCTTCCATGACATCAGGTCATCAGGGATATAAAGCATGCAGCAGTTTTCTTGCCCCAGATGTCAGGTGCCCTTGTAATAGGAAGCAATTTTATAAATATATATATATATATATATATATATATATATATATATATATATATATATACAAGGTTATACCTCCAACAAAAAAGCAAATACACCAAAAACTTTTAAGCATAGTGAAAAAGGAATAGAGGCATAGCCAAAAAAAGTTACGGGGCTGGAGGGAGGGTAACCAGGACTGCAACAGAGAATACACTCGAACATCTACATTTATGGTAAGTGTACACAACTGTACTATGTTCTTCGTGTTTCACTGTTGCAGTCATCACATTTGGGTAGATTCCCAAAGCTAAGGATGGGAGGATGAATTTAAATAGCATTAGGGCCAGCTATAAGGCATTGCAAGACTGCAGTAGCAAAAACAACCCTGGATTTAGAGAAAATTGGCAAATGGTAATGCTTGGTGAAAGTATCTACAGAACTCCAGGTAGCAGCTGCTAGGATGTCCCTGGTAGGGACACCTCTGCGAAAAGCTGTAGAAGTAATTGCAGCCCTGGCAGAATGCGGTCTTATCCCCTGTGGGATAGGTTTTCCATGGTGTTTATAGTGGAAATAAATGCAGTGGCCTATCCATTTAGAAATTATTTGCTTATGAATTTTCTGAGAGGTTTAGTATTGTCCAAGTACTATCTAAGTTGTCTGTGCATGTCTAAGGAGTGCAGTATACATTCTCTTTTGTTCTGTGGATTAGAAAAGAAGGTTGGCAAATGAATGGACTGATTAAGAGCCACACTGGATACTACCTTGGGCATGAAGGAGGGATTGGTCCTGAGGGACTCCCTGTCCACATGAAAGATGATGAAAGGCTCCACTGCCATAAGGGCCTGTAATTCAGACACCCTTCTTGCTGAAGTGATGGCTAAAAGGAATGCTGTTTTCTAAGAAAGGAATTTCAACTCTGCACTTGCAGCTGGCTCAAAAAGAAGGCCGAGTGAGCTTTTCCAATACAAAGTTAAGGTCCCAGGCTGGAGTTGGGGCTCTCCTAGGTGGTCTTAAGTTCTTGGCCCCTCTGAGGAACTGCTTGAGCAGTGGATGAGAGAAGAGGGGTGGTACTGTGTTGTAATGAGCTGAAATGGCTGAGGCATGAATTTTGATGGAGGAAAAGGAAAGACCCTTGTGAAGCATCTCAGTTAAGTATTGAAGAATCTGAGGTAAATTGGGCGATGCTGTGCCCATCCCCTGACCTTGGTTCCAGGAACAGAATCTTTTCCATTTTTCAGCATAAGATTTTCTAGTACTAGGCCTCCTTGCCTCTAGAATGACATCCAACACTTGTTTACTGAGGGCTGGTAACAGAAAGCTCAGGTAATTAGCCAGGCTGCCAGGTTGAGGGTTTGAAGATGAGGGTGCAGAATCTGGCCCTCCTGCTGGGACAGCAGGGTAGGGATCTGGGGCAGGTGCCATGGATAAATCAGTGGCACAGTGTGCAAGAGGGGGTACCAGTGTTGACGTGGCCAGTCTGGTGCACTCAGTATCATACTTGGTTTGTCCTGTTTGATCTTTGGTAGTACCTTGGTGAGAAGAGGCAGAGGAGGAAAGGTATAAACTGATAGATTTTTTCAGGTGAAGGACAGGGCATCTACTTTCCAAGCTTGTTTGTGGGGAGTCCTTGTGCAGAATTTGTCTAACTGGTAGTTCTGGTGGGAGGCAAACAGGTCTATATGTGGGCTCCCCCATTTGTTTATTAACATGTTGAATGTCTTTGGTTCCAGTTTCCACTCGTGTGGGTCCATGAGATTTCTGCTTAGATCGTCTGCCACTGTGTTTAGCTTTCCTGGCAGGAATTGAGCCTGTAGGTGTACTTGGTAGCTCAAGACTGAGTTTCACAGAGCCATGGCTAGTCTGCAGAGAGGGTATGAGTGGGTTCCCCCCTGCTTGTTTATGTACCACATAACAGTGGTGTTGTTCGTCTTTACCATTAATTGTCCTGGAAGAATGTGGTCCTTGAAGGCTGTCAGAGCATTCTGTATAGCTAACATTTCTTTTTGACTGATATGCAGGTGCATTTGACTTTGGTTCCATTTGCCCTGAATGCACTTCCCTGCCAAGTGAGCCCCCCATACATAGTCTGATGCGTCTGTTGTTAGGGTTTGGGTGGCAGGGGGTAGAATGAATGGCAGCCCCTTGTTTTGGTGGCAAGCCTCTGCCCACTAAAGGAATTCTAGCCATAGCCAAGGTATGACAGGAATCATTGCTTCTAGATCCTGAGAATGTTGACACCATAGGTTTTTTGATACCACTGTAGTTTCCTCATATGCAGTCTTGCATATGGAATTAGTAGAATGCAGGAGGCCATGAACCCCAAGGCTTGTAGTATTTGCCTTGCAGATAGCAGGTTATTTGTGGCCACTAGTTTGAAGTAAGTAGTCAAATGAATTTGTTTCTCTGGTGTGAGGAAAGCCATCTGTGAAGTTGTGTTCAAAGTTGCTCCAAGGAATACAATTTGTTGACAGGGTACCAGATGTGGCTTATTTTAGTTTATGGTGTATCCCAGACAAGTTAGCTCCTTTTGTACAAATGCCAGATGATTCAAAAGTATGTCCTGGCTTTCTGCCTGAATTAGACAATCATCCAGGTATGGGTATATTTGAATTTTTCTTTGCCTGCAAAATGCAATGACAGGTGCTAGGCACTTTGTGAATACCCTGGGCGCAGTAGATAAGCCAAAGGGCAGTGCAGAGAACTGATTGTGCATGTAGCCTGCTTTGAAGCGTAGGTATCTTCTGCAAGATTCCCTGATTGGAATGTGCAGGTAGGCTTCCTTTAAATCCAGTGTTGCCAACCAGGCATCTTTGCCTAGCATAGGAAGTAGCTGGTGAAGAGTTAGCATCTTGAATTTTCAAATCACCAAAAAAGTGTTTAAGGTAGAAAGGTCCAGGATAGGACGCCATGAATTGTCTTTTCTGCGTACCAGGAAAAATCTTGAATAAAAAAACTTGTCCCTTTTCCTCTTCTGGTACAGTTTGAATAGCCTTTATGCTTAAGAGAGAGAGTACTTGCTTTTCAGCCTCTGCCCATTGATTTTGGGGTACATCTGGCCAACCGTTTGCAGTTGGTAACCTGTGGAAGTTAAATCTGTATCCTTGGGAAACTATACTTAAAACCCATTTGTCCTGGTTAATGAGTTCCTAGTTTTTGGCCTGCAGAGCAATCTTTCCCCCTAAAGGAGCAGTCAGTTGAGAAGTGCTTGGAAGTTTTAAAGTCAAGTCATTTAGACAGTTTTTCATAGGGGAGAGTCTTACTATTCCCTGATTTGGAAGTGGAAACCCCCCACTGCTTAGCCTATGCGTACCCTGGGATTGCAACCTGGGGTTTCTGCTGGTTCTGGGTTTGGGTTGAGAAGGCCTGGAAGAGGCAGGAAAGGACCAAATCTTAGAGGGCCAATGCCTACTAAATCTTGGAGGCTGAACTTGTTGGAAATCTTTAACAGTTTGCATAGATTTAGCTTTTTCCCCCATCTTTTTAAGAACTTCTTCTGCTTTGTTGCCAAACAGGCAGTCCTGATTTAAGGGAGCATCCAACAATTTAGCTTTAACATGATCTGGCAAAGATTGTTCCTTAAGCCAAGCATGCCTTCTAAGTACAGACCCAGTGACAGCAGCCCTGCAAGAGGCATCTAATGAATCAAACCCACATTGCAAAGTATGTTTTCCAACCTGTTCAGCAGAATGCATTAAATCCTGTAAATCTTTATTTTCAGCACAGTCAGGAATCAACATCATTTTCTGTTTAAGCAATCCAATAATATGTTGCTGATACTTTAACATATGAAACTGACAGTTTAAAGCCTTAATGGCCAAGGTTGCAGAAGTGTATACCTTCTTACCCCATCTATCCAGTGCCCTGGAGTCCCAATGGGGTACTTAGCTTTAGTTGAAGACTTCGGTTCTGAAACTCGAAAACGAAAATTTCAGGAGTCGGACGACCGTCACTTGAGAACTGCTTCTGCTTCGGGCACTGCACGACAAGAAAGACTGATGTAATGGCATCGGCTGCATGCTTTATACCCCTGACGACCTGACGTCATGGAAGATGAGACAGCAACTGACGCAGAACCCAAGACTTTGATAATCAGGCCGACTGAGGGCTACTGCAAACAGATAACCCAAATGTGATAACTGCAACAGTGAAACACGAAGAACATCTTCCTTATGCAAGTGTACAGGACTTTGTGTCACACAACTGATTATTTGTGTGTCAAACTACTGAATAACAAATTTTCCCCTGAGATTTTCATCTGCATGAAGTCTGTTATCCTGTTTCAAAAAATAAATCAAAATTATTGTTGTAAGAGTTGATGTTTACTATTTTCAAGTGTCTTTGATAAATCAGAGTTGTTATCCATAGGTGAGCATATATCCAAAGCAAAACAGACTTTATTAAAGAAAAAGGTTTTGGCTGAAAAATATACTGTTACATATCACCAAAAAGTTAATCATACAAACTGCAAATCCTCTGTTAATCTGTTCCTTCTGTTCAGTGATATACACATTCACTAATTGTCATAAAATTACACTGGCAGCTTACACCACCTATCTGTAGATGGACAGTGCTTACCTTCATCAGTTGGCAGGAAAAGAAAAAGAAGTGAACACTGTCCCTTAATTTGAGCTCTTCATATCTAGATTGGAGTATAGCAGATTAACTCACCTTGCAGCCAAAAGATATATGGACAGGTGAACTGGCAATGCTCTAAATTATCCACGTGCATGTGTGCATCCTGTGATGGAGTATTATAACTTGCAGGACTATTTCCTGCCTTACATTCATTGCCTGTCATCAAAGGTTCTAGCTTCCTGCATCTCTAAACTAGAAACTGCAAGATATTGGAAATGAATAAATGGAGGCACAATTAATAACCTTTGCTGAGTAACTAATCTCACTATATGTTACCCATCTACAAACTATAAGTTAGATTGTTGTACTTTCATACTCTGTTGAGTATGCTTACATTCACTTACAGATATCCTCTTTAGTTAATTGTTTCTTTACGTTACATTCTTCTATTTTAAAACTGAGCTGTACATGTCAGCTTTCCTGTGTAAGTAACATTTCTCATTGGGCTTTCACTGAAAACAGCGTCCTACCAGCTGGACAACACAGCCAATAAATACAAATAAATACTTATCTAAAATATGACTAGGCAGGTGATAAAAACAGTGGAACATTATTAAACATTGTTACATTATCAAGAAGCAAAGACCAAAAAGGGTGAAAAATAAAAAGATCAAAATTATACTTGATAAGTCTAATCATATTGTACTTTATCAAGAAACAACTTGTCAGCTGTGCATCAGATGTCTAACACTCTCCTTTGAATATTTGTACTACCACCAAGATCTGCACCTGCAGTGGCTCCAGCTGGGCCCTCACCCTGGGCTTCACTGTCATTACAGTGGCCCTCCTATAGCCTCCCGTCAGCTTCCAGCACCAATGATGGCCAGGTATGGGCCTAATACTCCAACACTATCCATTTTTCAGGGCTATTTGATTTGGCAGGCAAGTTGTTACACACTCCTTAGCAGATTCAAACTTCCATAGCCACCCTCCTGCTGTCTGTATCAATCAACACCTTTTCTGGGGTTTGATGAGCATCCGTATCAGGTGCCTTAACTCAGTGTACAGGTCATCTTGTCAGGTGTACCTTTTGAATATTAGCAAATTATTTTAGCGGATTTATGCCCCCCATGTCTCTGTATATACAAGAACCCATAATACTGTTTCTGTCTTTGATTACTTTCTAGTACCACATTATTGTACCTTACAGTTAGAATCCTGGCTTCTGGGCATTTTTTATAGCAGCCGTACTCCTATCTCTTACTGTAATGTTTTGTTAACTTAATGCGTGTATTTTGTGTGGAGCTTTTCTCATTGGGCCTCTGCCAGAAAGGAGACTTGTCAGACTATCCCACTATACAAATGTTAATTAATTAATATATAAAACCTACAGCTGAAAAGCTGTGGCTAGAAAGCTAAAGCAGTGCACAGCAGATATCATTTGGAATGCCAGCACAAGCTATATTTGAATCTCATAAGCCAGCTACTTTCATCTGTATGTTAAGCATTATCCACAAAGTTATGGATTTCATGGATTTCTGTCAATGGTTGACATTCACTGAATTGACAGTTTATAATTTATTTAATTTAGTGGTTAAATATTTCTTTTTCTGTGGCTTTAGATATGAATTTAGTTTGCAGTTTTGATATATGTTTAGCTTGTTTACAATTCTGTATAATTTTCCATATTGTTTACTAGAATTACAGTAGCAAAGTTTTTTTAACTCTTTGTAATATTTTTTCTTCCTGCAACAGATGCACATTTCCCTTCTGTTTTGAGTATTTATTTTCTCTATTTTAATGAAATCTTGATGTTGTACATCCCTTTTGGTTGCCCCTCCATGTGTGTAAATACCTCTCACAGTGAATATTGTACCTTCACCATTACACTCGTCTTTTCATGTGACACTGGGCATGCACTTCTTTATATAAACTGCTTTCTGCAATATTGTTTATAACTACGTTTCATATTTATGTTGCGGAATTATGCATTTTGTGCATTGCTTACTGTAAGGTTTTTTTTCCATAATGTAATTTGTTTGAATCAGACACAGTTCCTTTTCATACACTGCAGATTACTTTTGATATGTACATATGAAACAAAGAACGCAGCTTGGAAGTGGATGACATGATGATACAGAGGTGGCTGGACATCCCATGTATCTAAGAGATGAGATGGAAGGGCAGTGCAGCAAAGCCACTTGGCTTGGGATCCAGACTCTAGTACTCTGGTGGGGGACAGGCTAGAAATGGTGTAGGAATTGTGGTGAGAGATAGGCTTCAGAAGGCAGTGAGAGATATCATCAGAATTAATGACAGACTGATTTCTTCAGCTCCACCAATTTCATTACATTGACAGGAATTAATTATTTCTAAATATGTTTGTTTTATATAGTTCTTGAACTATATCTAAATCTTAATAATATTCCTGTCAGAAATTACTTTGGAAATTTTCCTGTCAGTTTATCAGTCTGAAATGAGTTCCAGTAAGACAAATTCTCAAGACTCCAGCATCAAGAAAGAACTTCAGTCTCTGATAATTATAGTCCAGCAACTTACTGCTAAGATGGATAAAATGGATACTAAAATAGACACTTTCATAGAAAAACTACAAAACAAATAGACTTGTTACATATGGACCTGCAACAACAGAAGATCCAGATGACAGGCATAGAAGAAGCTGTGAATGACATGGAAAATAGAATACAAGAAGAGGAAATCAACAGTGAGTTTCTGCTGAAACAAAATACACATTTACAAACAAAGCTGGATGACCTGGAAAATAGATCTAGGCAATAACATTAGGATTTTTGGACTGCCAGAAAATACTGAAGGTAACAATATTACTTTTTTAACAACATGGCTCCCTAAAACTTTAGATTTACCAGAAGCATTCTCTTTGGTATCGAAGAGCACATAGATCTATAGCTAATACTAACTCTAACAAAAACTATCCTAGATCAGTTATAGTTAGATTTCTATCATCTTTGATAAAGAGATGGTTCTTAAATCTGAAAGCTCCTGTTAAGATTAATGAAACAACTGTTGACAATGACTATTCTTCCATGGTATTAGCTAAAAGAAAAGTTTTTCTGCCACTAATAAGGGAGCTAAAAAGCACAGTTTAAAACATACCTTCTGTTTCCTGCCAAGCTTAAAATCTTCCTTCCTGATGGTCCTAAAATTTTCGATGACTTAGACTCTGCTTTACTGTTTATCAAAAAATAAGATTTTGGAAAAATAGAAGAAATGGAATGGGCTAGTCCTTCGTTAAAGAGACTGGCAACTGAAACGAAGACTTCAGAGAAGAAGAAGAGACTAAAAACAAATGATTTGTACTATGTTTTTTTTCTCTCATCATTTTATTTTATTATTAATCTTTTAAATATAGTTCCTGCATTTCCAAGAAGCAACAAATATTTTGAAAAAGATTTAATCAAAGTTATTCTCTGTGTGGAAAGAAATGTTTTGTTTCATAACTAGTCAAAATATCTGGAGATTTAATGGCAAGCTGTGATTTAACTTGTTTCTCTTTCTGAAGAGGAAAAATAAGGTCAGTAATTTGATACATTTTTTCCTTTAAAAGTTTATATGTTCTTCAAATGCTATTCCTAATTATACTTTCTTGATCACACTGCTTATGCTTGTTTGTAAATAATCTGTCATGCTTTAACTAATAATAATTAGAACTAAATAATAGTAAATAATATGTTTTATTTTTAACTCTATTAATATAAACAGTAAGTAACATTCTATTGTATATACTTCTTATAGCTTTTTTTATTTCTGCCTTACACCCTTTTACTTTCTACTCTCTTTTCTTTTCTTTATTAATATATAGAAATGCTTTTGATCATATAGACACAGTAAATAATAAGATTTGCATAGGAGTTGAGTTGGGACAAAAATGTTGATTTTTGTTACTTATTAATAATTTTGGGCTTGATTTCACTTACATAGAGTCTGTAATAACCTGTAGAATGCATTGTGAAGGTTTTGTCATGTTTAGATGCATTTACACTGCTAAATGAATGTTTGTCACTAGTTTGTAATAAGTTTCCCACCAAATTGTTAAGAGAGACAATCTGGGATGTGGGCTGTCTCATGCACAGTGTCCATGAGCTACTTCAAAAGCTTCAACTCTCAGAATTCTCACAGAGAAGCTGAAAGCAGCTAGTCTCACCTTTGACCTAGATATCACACTGACACATCACAGATACAGGAATGACACTACCTAATTATACTTTCTTGATTACACTGCTTATGCTTATTTGTAAATAATCTGTCATGCTTTAACTAATAATAATTAGAACTAAATAATAGTAAATAATATGTTTTATTTTTAACTCTATTAATATAAACAGTAAGTAATATTCTATTGTATATACTTCTTATAGCTATCTCTTACATTTTTTTTTTATTTCTGCCTTTTCTTTTCTTTATTAATATATAGAAATACTTTTGATCATATAGACACAGTAAATAATAATATTTGCATAGGAGTTGAGTTGGTACAAAATGTTGAGTTTTGTTACTTATTAATAATTTTGGGCTTGATTTCACTTACATAGAGTCTGTAATAACCTGTAGAATGCATTGTGAAGGTTTTGTCATGTTTAGATGCATTTACACTGCTAAATGAATGTTTGTCACTAGTTTTTAATAAGTTTCCCGCCAAAATGTTAAGAGAGACAATCTGGGATGTGGGCTGTCTCATGCACAGTGTCCATGAGCTACTTCAGAAGCTTCAACTCTCAGAATTCTCACAGAGAAGCTGAAAGCAGCTGGTCTCACCTTTGACCTAGATATCACACTGACACATCACAGATACAGGAATAGCAGATTAATAATATGTGTCCCAAACATATACATTACTATAACTCATTTAATTCATCTGATTGACAAGCATAAATAATTTTATAACTCTATACTGGAAGAATTTGTCATGTGATATATTTTAAAGCAGTAGTATAGCATGTTTGTAAAATCTGGTTACTAAAATGTGTTTGCTGTGCATTATTTTGTATAAAGCAGACAGATTTATTGAAGGGACAGCAATGTAAGATGGTGCTCAGTAAAGATACAACTCAGTGAGATCATATATATATATATATATGTATGTGTGTGTGTGTGTGTGTGTGTGTGTGTGTGTGTGTGTGTGTATGTGTGTGTCTGTGTTTGTGTGTGTGTGTGTGTGTGTGTGTGTGTGTGTGTGTGTGTGTGTGTGTGTGTGTGTGTGTATGCATGTGTATATATATATATATATATATATATATATATATATGTATGCGTATATGTGTGTATGTGTGTATGTGTATATATATATATATATATATATATATATATATATATATATATATATATATATATGTGTGTGTGTGTGTGTGTGTATGTAGATATGTATATAAATGTTTCTGAGAATCTGCTTAACTATGAAGTATGATTTATAACAATTTCTATGAATACAATATTTTATTCTATTGGCAATAATGAGTTTGAGTAAATGCTCATATACAAGCAATTCAAGGTTTTTTTTGGAAGCTGTTAACTGTATTTACATTACAGAAAATAGATGCATCCTAATATATGTAATGTCTGAATCATATTTTTTGATTTAAATGAATGTTAGAACTTATTTTCTCTCCTCTTGATTTCTAACATCAGGATTATTTGAATGCTATTTGAATACAAGTGTTTTATATTACATGGATGTATATAGTAGTATGAACAGTTTTTTTAAAAAAAAAAAAAAAAAAAAAAGGTTTATTTTAGTTTATATGATGCTGTTTTACCAAATGTGTAGTCTTGTCTTGCTAGATAATTGAATTGAAAACTGTTAACTTCAGTTAAATATAACTAGTATTAAATTGATAAGGTGGTAGCGGGTTAACTTGAGTGGTAAATACTACTCTAAGTTGGAGTTTATAACTCCAGGCTGGATGCAAGGTTTAATCCTTACATTATTTTCACTTGTTCATTGTTATTTGTATATAGTTTTGACATCCACAATATATTTTGTACATTCATTGCCACTACAAACAAGATTCAATAAATACAGCTATATTTAAAGGTACACCTAAAGGAGGAGATGTAACATTACTTATCTTGTTATTTGTTATTTTGATCATAAGATTCTTAAGTTTTAAAATGCCAAATGACATAACATTAATGGATTGAATAATCCATGTCCATCTCTTGAAAAAAGATATTGATAAACTAGCCACAAACAAATATACAGTATTGGCTATTTTATCGAATAAAAGTATGCCCATTCCTAAAACCATTAAGTCTTATCAGGATGACAAAGGAATGTTTTGTATGGTTACAATACAAATTAATGGGAAGACTTACACTTTAATTAATGTATATTGATACCTGGAATTGGTATTAATACAGTGAAACATCATCTTGATAAGATCATATCATTCTCTATAGGAGATATTATTTTAGCTGGTGACTTTAATTGTATACTACATGAAAGTGATACTACCACTATAGGAAAGAGAAGAATTACATCTAATGCAAAACATTTAAAGGATTTTGCTAATTCTTATCATTTGAATGATATTAATAATCAGATAGATTCAAAATCATTACCAAAATAGATAGGGTCTTTATTTCTAACCAGATGGTAACAGATTTAATTAATTCCAAAATCATTTCATGTCCTATATCTGATCATAATTCAATTGAAAATACTCATAATGTTCAGATCAAAAGGATACCAGCATACTTAACTCAACTAAAAGACTATAAAGAATATATACTTTCAGAAGTAAAACATTTTTAGACATAAATAACACTCCTAAAGTCTCCATTGTTTATGTGAGGGATGCCTTAAAATCATATCTATATGGACAAAGTATCAGATGGTATAATAATAAAAGGAAATCTTGGGATAAGGAATTGTTAGATATTCAAAGAAGAATGTTTCTAGTATACCAGAAATACTAGATGAATTTAGAAATTACAAGATAAAATAAAGGAGTTTATAACCACAAATATGAATAAAAGCTTAATAAACAACAGATTAAACTATTGGACAAGAGTATTTCATATACAGAAGTTATTACACAAATAAATAAATTCAACTTTTGCAGATGATGTTCTAATTACATCAGCAGGATCTAATTCTTCTATACAGTCTTTATTTGATAACATGTTGAATTTTAAAAGTATTTCTGGTTTAATATTCAATGAAGATAACTTATTTAGGTATAATACTATCTAAAGATATTAAATCTATTATATATAATAATTATAATACCTGTTTTCTTAATATACAAAATCTTTTAATACCTGGAATAATATGTTTTTACTATGGAGGAGAGACTTACAATTATTAAAATGATAATATTAAAATAATTATCAAGAAACTGAACACACTAATGACACTGATTGATTACTTGATATTAAATTTACAACATAAAGTTTTTGATGATGAGTAAAATAAATAATAAAGATAATCTATGTAAGAGATGTAATGTAGAAATTAATGCTGACTGGGCTCATATGTTTTATGACTGTATACAATTGAAAGAATACTGGAAATCAATTAATGAATTTACAGATAATTTCATTATTTCTAAATCTCTTATATTATTCAAGACTAGAACAAATAGAAAAAACATCTTATTTTATTGTATGGGATAATTTACAAAATTTGTTAAAAAAATTTTAATTTCAATAGCATGGTATTTTAGTTTAATTAATTGATCTGATTGTAGTGGATGTCTTTGTAAATACAAACAATAAACCTGTTTTGAAAAAAAAGAATTAATGACAGACTCATGGCAATCAGACTCCAATGTAATGATAGGGAAGTATTCATAATCTCAGTCTATGCCCCACAGCAGGGTTGTGATAGTGAGGAAAAGAGTCCATTCAGATAGCATATGCATGACCTACTAGATAAAGCAGGACAAAATGAACTGGTGTTGCTAATGAGTGACTTGAATGTACATATCAGGACAGACAGAACAGGATATGAGGACTGCCTTGGTCCACATCTGTGGGGCAACAGGAATAAAGAAAGAAAAGCCATTCTAGACTTCTGTCTGGCAAATGGCTTGATAGTAGCCAACCAATGGTTCATAAAGAGAGACAGTCACAAAATCACATACAAGAGTAGTCAACATGCAACTCAGGTAGACTTTCTCCTAGTAAGGAAAAGACACTGGGGTAGAATCCATGACTGCAAAATCATCCCCAGTGAAACAGTTGGCCCACTGTACAAACCACTAGTTCCCACAACCAGCTGCAAGCAGTGGTTAGAGAAGGCTCTAAGATCAACAGAGACCAGGCTGAAGACCTGGAACTTGACTAGAGAGAAAGGGTCTATATCAGAACATCGAAGTTTTAAAACTTTGAATGTTCTAATATCGACCCGTTCTGAGCAAATGCTAAAAATAGCGAAGCTGCAGTACACCAAATTCTTTCCTAGGGAAAGAATTTGGTTGGCCGGTTCTGTGGCTTCGCTATTTTCAGTGCTGTGGTGGAAATTTACGGGTCAGGTTCAGGTAAGTGTGTGACTGTGTGGTTGTTAGGATTAAGGTGCGGGTTAGGTGAGTTAGGGTTAGGTGAGTTAGGGAGAGGGTTAGGTGAATTAGGGTTAGGGGTGGGTTAAGTGAGTTAGGGATAGGGCGCGGGTTAGGTGAGTGTACAATAGTGATGGACCTTAGGGTTAGGGTTTGGGTTTAGGTAAGTGGATAGATAGTAGTGTATGTATAGTTTAGTGTAGGGTTAGTTTTAGGATTATAAGTGTATGTGTGTGTATTGATGTTTTTTAAGTCTGCTTGTGTTATGTGTATGTGTTTCGGTAATAGCAAATTTTTTCCCAAGGAAATAATTCGCTGTTCTGAATGTTTGATATTATATGGTTTAGATATTTTAGGTTCGATGAAATAGCATTCACTATTTTCATCTTTCGATAGCATGATATAAACGCGAGAGAAAGTACAGCAGTTCAAAGAATTACTCAGGGCTCTATCACCCCAAGAAGAGGAGGAAATAGGTGGAGCTAAAGAAGAGTGGCAGCACCTAAAACAGCATGTGTTAGGACTACAGAAAAGATATGTGGCCGAGCCAGGTATGGAAATAAGGTACATAAGGAAAGCTGGTGGTGGAATACAGAAGTCCAGGAAGCCATCAAAAGAAAGAAGGAGTGCAGGAAGAAGTGGGAGATAGAAAAGACTGACCAAGCTAGGAAGGAATACTGGTTGGCTAACAAAGAAGCTAAGAAAGAAGTTGCAATAGCAAAGAATAGGGCATCAGAGGCACTCTACCAACTTCTGGAAAGTGACTCAGTAAGGGGCACAAAGAAACTATATCAGGTTGCAAGGCAAAGACAGAACAATAAAGAAGATAGTCAGACACCCTTCATAAGGCATGCCAGCAACAACCTGCTCACAAGTCCACAGGACATCAAAGGCAGATGTAAGGAGTATTTCCAGCAGCTTCTGAATGAAGAAAACCCCACAGAAGCTGTACTGCCCCAGAAACAGCCTATGATGAGAGAAGAAGAGAAGCCCACCCTAGAAGAAGTAAGAACAGCACTAAGGAAGATGAATTCAGGGAAACAGCAGGCTCAGATGAGGTCACAGCAGATATGCTGGGTGAACTAGGGGAGAAATGGCTCCTGAGGGTACTAATAGCAGTGTGGAGAGAAAGGTATATCCCAGATGACTGGAATATAAGCATACTCATGCCAGTGTACAAGAACAAAGTGGACATCCACAACTGTGGGCAGTACAGAGGCATCAAATTCCTACCACACTGCATGAAAGTTCTGGACAGGTGATTGATAAATGGATACGCAGAGTAGTAGAATGTAAGATGGGGGATAAGCAGTTCGGAATCAGATCAGGATGCAGCACAATTGACCCGATGTTTGCATTGAGACAGATACTTGAGAAGAAGCTAGAGATGAGGAGAGTCTCCAACTGGGCATTCCTAGACTTGGAGAAAGCATATGACAAGGTCCCAAGAAAGCTGATCTGAGTAGTACTGCAGTGGTTTGAAGTCCCAGAAACATTGGTAGAATTAGTGCAGGCTATGTATATGGACCCGGTCCCAGTGACTCAAGTATGAACAGTGTTCGACCTCACAGAGAGGTTCCCAGTGGGAGTGGGTGTACACCAGGGTTCAGCTCTGAGCCCACTGCTGTTCATACTGGTGATGGACTACAATGGCAAACAAGTTAGAAGGGACAGATCAACAAAGCTGCTGTATGCAGATGATGTGGCAGTACAGGCAGACTCTGAGCTAGAACTTTAGCAAAGGATAGGAGAATGAAATGCAAATCTGAAGGTACATGGGATGAAACTAAACGCAGATAAAATGGTGGTAATGGCAGCCAATTGGGGAAATCAGAAGAAGCTGAGAATAGAGATAGAAGGGAAGACAGTGGAACAGGTAAACAGCTTCAAGTATCTGGGAGGAGTAGTTGAGGAGAAGGGTAGTCTGAATGAAGAGGTCAAAGTTAGAATCAGAAGGGCTGCAGCCAACTGGCATAGAGTATCAGGTGTACTCTATGACAGAAAAATGCCAAAGAAGCTGAAAAGTAAGGTTTACAAGGCAGTGGTGTGACCAGTGCTACTGTATGGTACAGAAACCTGGGCAGTAAAGGCAGAACAGTTGAAGAAGCTAGAGGTGATGGAAATGAAGTGCCTGAGAAAGGTGGTAGGATGCACACCGTGGGACAGACAAAGAAATGAGGGCATAAGAGCAGATGCCAAAGTAGCTCCAATTGCAGAAAAGATCAAAGAGAACAGATTACAGTGGTTAGGGCACATGTGTAGAAAAGCAGAAGACAATCTGCTGAAGAAGATTTGGGACAGACAGGAAGAAGGTAAGAAAAAGAGAGGGTGTCCAGCAGAGGTGGATGGATTGTGTGAAAGAAGATCTGCAACAGTCAGGCATGAGTGTTGAAGAAGGCAGGAGTGTGGCACTGAATCGAGAGAGTTGGCGACAGTTAACACGATACCCTGACCCCATGTAGGGAAAAAGGGGGCTGATGATGATGATGTACATATGAAAATGCATCAGGTCTATGAAGAAGAGACAAACAAATAATAAGAGCACAGCTGAGACATTTTCATTTTTGATTTTTGTACTGCTCTGTCTCCCCTCACATGCACTATATCTGTATGAGTGTGTACTGATATAGTTATAACTGTCTGTCTCTCTCTCTCTCTCTGTATGTATGTATGTATGTATGTATATATATATATATACATATATATATATATATATATATATATATATATATATATATATATATATATATATATATATATATATACACACACACAGAGAGACACAGAGAAACACAGAAATGTATATATATATATATATATATATATATATATAAAATATAAAAAAAATATAAATATATTTTATATATATATATATATATATATATATATATATATATATATATATGTGTGTGTGTGTGTGTGTGTGTGTGTGTGTGTGTGTGTATAGACAGAGAAGATACCATCCTTGAATGTAAGAAACAACTCTGTTACAAATAGAAATCATTTCCTATAAGGGTATATCTCATACTGATGCATACTATCACAGGGACCCTACATGTGCTCAAGAATCCCTTGATGTGACAGTTCCATGCTGAAAATGGATAAAGCCCAGACTGCACCCCCAGTTGACCTGTGTTTGACTATCAACACAGATGCTGGAAGAACCAGGTGGGATGGAGGATGGGAGGCAGCAGCCAATGCCAGCTTGGTCTTCCTGGGGGGGGGGGGGTTGCTGCATTGGCCACACCTGCTATCATCGCAGCAGGAGGAGACTATTGTGCTCTCATTGCAAGTGGTGTGCTGCTTGGTTAGGAGATTTCACTTGCTGCTCCCATGGCAGCAACAGCAGAGCTCACAAGGCTACGTGGGAATGAGGTTAGGACTGTCTAATCTGCAAACTGGCCCACTCTTAACACTCATCTCACACTTCCACTGAAAAATGAATGGATCAAAGAGCTCTCATCTTGATGCAGCAATGAATGGGTCAACTTGATGCAGGAAGGGGAACCACTGAGCTGATCTTGCAAACCACAAAAAAAAAAAGTCTCTATACCCAAACACAACATGTCTAAGTTATGTTTATTCATTGATCGAAGGCTAGACATTCAGCCCCTTCAGCACTGCTCTCTTTATGAGACTATTATATACAATGAGGAGATTCTCTTTTCTTTATTGTTCTCAGAGCCATGGAGGTTTTAAGTAAAAAGCTTATGAGGGACTTGCTCACCTGCAAATCACTTGTTTCAGTTTTTGCTTATGGGTTTCACTAGTAGTTGTTCTCAATCAGGCATGATCGAACAATACTTTTTGCTAGTGGATCATGTGTTGATTACTCACAAAGAACGTAATCAGCACACTCAGCATTCTCTCTGCTTTTCTCTCATGTTTATGTAGGCTAGCGTGCACACAAACGGTCTTTCTCTCTCTCACACACACACACACACACACACACACACACGTGTGTGTAGAATAGAGGCGAGTATGATATGTAGTAACCCACTGCTTACCATCTCAAAATGCCAAAACTCAGCAGGTGACACACTATAATCCAGCTGTGTATCACATCTATCGAATGCCATTCCAACAACTCTTAACAGATAGAAAACTATCATGCATTCAAAATACATCTTAGGAAACACTTTAAAACAAACTGGATTTGTAACTGTGTATCTCCTGGATAAGAAGTAGTACTTGTAAAATTGCACCTCCTAACATTTCTGCCCTATCCCTTCTCTCTCAATCTCTAACCAAGCTCATCATCTTTTTCTTCCCCTAAGACCCATACTCTGCACTATCCCTTCTGTCTCACTGTCCACTATCTACTATATAATCAAACACATCCTCCCTCCTTCTCCCCTAACAATTATACTCTGCTGTATCAATACATCATAGTTGTAAATCCATCAATAGCAGACTGCTATTCTTCCAAGTAGCATACTAATATTAGCAAACAAGTTACAACATAATGTCATCTCCTCTACTAAGCATCTTCCTTTAAGACCCCTCACAGTTAATAAACATGTCCCATAAGCCTCAAAAGCTTACACCAGCTAAACTCTTTTCTAAGTAATTATGCAACCTCTTTTCCAAACAAATGTAGCAGCCATTTCTGTCTAAACTCTGACCAAACTTATATTTCTCTCTAAACATACCCTATTACCTATGTAACCGAATTTTAACTTTCTACAGTGACTATACTAATGTAAAATACATTCTACATTGTAAACATTTTTCTGTGAATTGCATATTATACTTGCATTATATGTCTTATCTTATCTCTCTGTACACCAATTACTATCTTATCTATACATAAAATTCAAACGTATATATTACATGTAAATATCTCACTGTAAATGATGGAGCTTTTCTATCCAGGCCTCTGCTGAAATGGGATCTTCATGCTCAATTAGACTTCCATGGTAAACAAATGTAAAATAAATGAGTCTATATCACATGGTCGAACTGCAATAAGTTTGAATATGTAAATGTCGAACCCGAAATTTCGAAATGCAATAACTTCATACACTCAGATCAGTGATTTTTTCCCAGGGAAAAAAAATCGCTGTTCTGGTACAAAACCAAAAAAACATAACTACACGATAAAATGTTCCTAATGTGGGGGGCAACATCCTCCACACACACCCTACTTAAATATACCAACTTTGAAATCGCACCATAGTGGAGGAAATATCAAAGCTGCGGAAACGGCCCACCAAATTTTTTCCCTGGGAAAATATTCGGTGTTCCTTGGCTTTGCTATTTTTGACATTTCGAACTTCCCAGGTCGATATTAAGGCATTCGGACACCTGTGCATTCGAACTTCTAATATAAACCCAAAATAAATAAAAGTAAGGAAAATGATTTTCCTTCTTTTTGTCTCACCTGCCAACCTTCTCTCTATACTGTTTTCTCTGTTTCTCTTGTAACAACTTGTATTTTTCTGGAAAATTGGTCTTTCTATCCTAATCTTACTGCCTTAGTGTGTGCTTTACTAATCTTGCACACATTTGTGCTGTTCTTAGCTTTTATTAAAGCCTGTACTATCCTATGTATAAAGCTAATGCAGTAACCTATATAATGTTTTAACTAAAGCTCTACAAGGTGTTGGCTGCCTTTTATGCTTCTATGCTGTCATTTTTGTCAATTTCACTGAATTGCGTTTTTGCATGACAGTTTCTGTTTTGTTCTATATTATATTGGTTTTGGAGGTTTTCTACTAAGGTCTCCACTAAAAAGGGGTTCATGTCACATGGACTATCATGGAAGTCAAATTTAAATAAATAAATAAAACTTCTAACAAGCTTCATTCATTCATTCATTCATTTATTTATTCAACCTAAAAAAGGGATTTATGCCCAGACAGACTATTGTGAATGTCAAATATAAATAAATAAATAAAACTTCTAAAAGCTTCATTCATTAGAGCATGGACCCAGCTTAAAATATGGATGGCCTTGTTGATGACAAAGCAATGTTTTTGGGGGGTTTTGTCTCCTACTTGTTCAACTTGATAAAAATATGGAATCCTGCCTGTGACATCCCTGCTCTGAGACAGAAATCAAGGAGCCTCAATCCTTACTACTGGCAACAGTGAGGGACATTCACTTGGAACGAAAATAGATACATCCAGTATTTCCAGATGCAGCTGTCTGCACTAAGCACAATCTCCCTTAACAGTGCACAGGGAGCACACTCCCATCCTGGGGCTGGTCTCCATCTCTCCCCAGGCCACAACTAAGACTCCACACTGACCATATCTGTAGAGTGGAGTCCTCATCTGAGTGTTTCAAGTGAAGTCCTCCACCACACTCTCTGTGAAGCCAGTACTGTGTGTCCCTGCTCCAAATAGATGATACACACACTCTATCAGATCTGATTTTCACAAACACACACAGAACTGGGAAAGGCTGACATAGATTTAACAGCTATGCCCCCTCTGCCCATACTATAAGGTAGTTACTGCCACCAGAACACTCCAATGCCAGCTACTCTAAGGCTCTTACCAGGTTATCCAATTATACTTAAAATTAACACTTATACAAATGGTAATGTTTGACCAATACAGCAGGGCTTTCAGGAACAGCCACAGTGATACCCAATAAATATTAAGTACTCTCAAAGGTTAAAATATTGTCTAAAAGACCAGCCACAATGAAAAGTTTAAATACATTTAATGATAAAAAAATTAAAATACTAAACATCTATTTACAATAAATACCAGTTTCATTCACATGAAATATTAAAAATAACAGATGAAAAGGTTCACACAGATGCAGAAAAACAATACTTAACTAATCTCATTATATTTTCCTGACTGGTTAAAGAATTACTGTTCTCTAGTTCACTTTATAGAGCTAGGCAAGATGATGTGTGTGAGTGGTCTTCCTTCTTGTCAGGTTTCACAAAAAGACTGCCCTAAGACTTCTGTTTTATCTAGTATTAAAGCATCATTTCAGTGCTAGGTTATAGAATAACATCATATACATCTAGCTATCTGACTCTGGTCCCCACACTACCCCCTTTACTAGAAATTTAACCAGAATCTAGCACATATGTGTCATCATACACACATAAAGCTTTGCTAAGATGTGTTAAAGTATCTGGAAGCTATAAAACCACTTCAAAAACTTTAACTTCCACCCTTCCAGGGTAGCCATTAGTTCACAATACAGTATGATTCCTAGTCCTGGTTTTCACAGACATTTTGTCTCTGGCTGCAGTCAGAGCTGTAAGATACAATCTTTATGGCATAAACCAGGTAATTTAATTTCAGACTATTTTTCAAATTTAGCTGGACTAAGATTAACCTGTTCTCTTCCAGTGTCCTCTGTTACTATATATTCATTTCAACAGTTAAAATACAGTCTGATATACAGCTGTATTTCCTTTCTGTCCAACAGGACCCACTGATGGCACATTTTTTAACACAAGCAACTTTACACATACAGTTTCAACACAAGCACCTGTACAAATCAGTTTGATATAGAAATTACATATATTTCTTTACAAAACTCCAGCGAGCTATGCTGGCATATGTTACACATCCACTGCCCTACTCCTCCTGGCATAGCTGCCTTACCTCACATTGTCACATCTCTCCCCCCCCTTTAAAGACTCAAGAGTTTCTCAAGTGACCCCTGAGAAACATTGTTTGAGAGGAAATAAGCCTGCCTGGGAATACATTAACCCATGCCCTGTCTTAAGAACCCATGTGCATTGGCACTGATGACCCCACTACAGTGCTACACTGTCATGTCATATCATATGCCTGCAACCCCAGGCTTCACCTTAGTAACTTGACATTTTGCTGGCTGGTTCAATGTAGCCATAGATTCCCCTCAGACTCCTCCTGCAATCCACTTCAAATACTCAGCAGCAGGTCCTCCCTATCATGGTAAGGATTCATCATGTTAACATGGTAAAATTTGTGCTCCTGAATCCTGCCTAGCAGGTTTACCATGAGGTTAAAATCACTGACCATCCTTACCACTTTGAAGGGTCCTTCCCAAGCTGCCTGTAGCTTATTATGTCTGACAGGAATGAGAACCATAACCTATACTGTTGGACTCAAGCATTCCTGTCATACCAGACCTTTTTCTGCTGTTGGGTTCCTGCCAGATTCTCCTGGGCCAAGCACATGAGCTCCCTAAGCCTTGTCTTGAGGGTAAGGACATATGCCACAAAAGACTCCATGTGGGATACACATTCATCCTGCCACTCATCACAAATCAAATCTAAAGGCCCCTCTCACCCTATGCCCATACAGCAACACAAAGGATGAAAAATATGTGGTACCTCTGTGTATGCAAACAGCAGATGGGGCAAATATCTGTCATACTTTCTCTTACACTGGCCTGCAAATGCCCATAACATGTCTTTAGTGTAGAGTTTAAGACCATAACATGGTCTTTAGTGTAGAGTTTAACCTCTCCACAAGATCATTAATCTGGGGGTGGTAGGGGATGATCTTTGGGTACTTCACCCCACAGCACTCCCACAGACAAGCCAGCAGGTCTGAAATGAAACTGGCACCTCTGTCAGTCAGTATTTCTCTTGGGAAAACTACCCTGCTGAAAATCTCTAACAAAGCATTTGCCACCTTCTCTGCCTTGATGGAGGACAGAGCCACCACCTCAGGGTACCTAGTAGCATAATCTACTATCACCAGGATACACTTCTTCCCTGTGGAACTTGGGGTACTCAGAGGCCCCACAATATATATAGCTACCATCTGAAATGGCTCCTCAATTGCAGGCAAAGACATCAAAGAAGCTATAACCTTATCTCCTCCCTTGCCTACCTTTTGGCACTGTTCACAGGTCCTGCAGTACCCTGTAACATCCCTTGCAATCCCTGGCCAATAAAAGTTCTGCATAATACAGCTCTTGGTATGCTTTATGCCCATATGACCTGCAAAAAGAATGTCAAGGGCTATGGCTAGAAGTGCCAGATGGTAGTCTTTGGGCACTACCAACTGCTGTATTGCCTCACCTTCTAGCCCTCCCTCAGGGGTCCATGCTCTATACAGTAACCCTTTCCTACAGTATACAGACTCCCCTTTTCTTTGAGGAGCAGGTGCTTCCCTAGCTATCTCACTCAAGCCTCTTAGTGTAGGGTCCAAGAGCTGAGAATGTCTCAGCTTTACCTTTGTGACCCTTCCCACCTCCCCTTCCACAGTAAATCTGGTATCTTCTGAGATCATTGCCTCACTGTCAGCCTGGGTACTAACATTCACCTCTGCCCTTGCAGTCATTCTGTCCAAGGGAACATCAGTACCTACCAGCAGCTGTGGGTCACTTTCAGGCTCACTGCTACAGGGTAGCTCCCTCCCTGAAATAGCCACCTCACCAACATTGGCTTCAGGTGTGGGCTCTGTCTGGATCTCCCCCAGGCTACTAGCCCCACACGCTTGTCTTCAAGCCTGACAGCATGTAACTGCATGCATACAAGGTGCTGCATTATCAGAATCATTCCCTATCAGGACATCTGCAGGGATATCTTCAAACACACCTACTTGCTTGCTTCTTTTTCCACCCTCCCAGTCAAAGTGAACCCTGGCCAAATGCATTCAGAAAAGGGTCCCTCCTAAAGCTCTGACTGGAGTGGACTGCCCAAGCAAGTACTGCTCCTCTTTAACCACTGCAGGCTTCACAATGGTTATGTCTGAAGCTGTGTGTCTCTTTGTAGTGGCCTGTTTTCCATCCCTAAGATAGGATATAAACTCCAGTGATAGTCTGGTACCCCTTTTTTCTCCAGACAACTTGCCACTGGCATAATGTTATTCCCACTTGCTATCTTCCCCAACTTTTGTTCCCCACCTTGCTTCCATCAACATCTGTATGCTACATGGCCCCACTGGTTACATTTAAAACATCTAACCCCTGACCTGGTCATGTACCTGAACTAATGGCTTCCCCTGTTGCTGGTGGACTCTGTTGGAGTGGTTTAGGCTAATCACCATGGGTTCCCTTATATTCATGTGCAGCACTGGGTATCCCCTTCTTGTGAAGTCCCTGCTTGTTAAATAGAGATCCCCTTTTTTCCTCAGCTCATCTGCAGAGTTACAATCCTGGTCTGCCAACCAGATTCTTATGTCCTGAAGTAAAGTGATATGGGCTTATTGCCTCTCCAAAAAGTCTGGCAGCCTTTCAAAAGTGGTGACCTGATGCCCACTCAACTACCTATAAAAATAAGTGCTTAACTCAGCAATATAATCACATATACTTTCATCTACCTTGCGTCTATGCTCACAAAACTTTCTTCTTAAAACATTCCAATAAACATTGTTTAACTTTATCAGAGTTTAATCAACAGGCAACTTATAAACAGTAGTTAGAGCTTTACCATGGAGTTAGGGGGGTCAGGAACCATACCCAGAGCCCTTAGTCAGCATTATACTGTTTACATACCCTTTCAAACATATGAATGAAACTATCAAAATTATCACCCTCAGTAAAGTGTGGAAGAAATTTACTGACCTTTATTGTTTCTGGGTTTTGGTTATTCCCTTCCCTATTACCTCCATAACCTTGACAAAGAGTCAGCATCTCCCTCTCATGTTGGCTCTGTTTCTCATTTTCTTTGGCCTCCAAATGCCACAGTCTCTGCTGATTCTAATTCCATATGTTTTGCCTGACACAGTCTCTCATTTTCTTCAGCCTCCAAACACCATAGTCTCTCAATTTCTTCTGCTTCCAAATGCAGCAGTCTCTCTCCTGACTCTCCAAATATTTGGCCTCCAGTTGAAGTCTCTCTAACTCCAGATGGATTTTTAATTCCTCTGAGGAAAAGGTGAACTGTCCTATTTTTGAGGGCTGAACATGCCCATCACCTGAGCGGTTGTCTTCCCGGGTGCTGGTCTGTGCTACAGCTGCAATTAAGGCTGAAATAATTTCCTCTTTAGTCAGGTTGGCATGCACCAGTCCTATGGCTTCTTACACCTTGGCCAACTGGTTCTTTGTCAGCTTGCCATAATCCTCTGCTGACATCTTTCACTGCTTTCCCTGACTAAACTAAACTAACAAAAAATAAATAAAACTGTTGGAAAAATGAAACTCTGCATGTTTACCTTGTGGCTGCTCTCAGTACATACATCTTCAGTGTCAACTGCCTACAGGATACAGAAGTTCAAGTAATATTCACACCACTGCTCACTAATATGTGACAGCCCTGCTCTGGGCCAGTAATCAAGGAGTCTCAATCCTCACTGAGGCACGTTCACTTGGAACAAAAATAAATATACACAGTATTTACAGATGCAGCTATCTGCACCAAGCACAATTTCCCTTAAGAGCATACAGGGAACACAGTCCCGTCCTGGGGCTAGGTTTCTCTCAATCTCTCTCCCAGCCCAAATAAGACTCCACACTGACCACGGCTGGAGAGTTGAATCCTCACCCAAGTGTTCCAAGCCAAGTCCTCCACCAACCTCTCTGTGAAACCAGTGCTCTGAGTTCCTGATCCAAGCATATGACACGCCCACTCTTGGAGATTTGATTACACACACACACACACACCTGGGAAAGGCTGGCACAGATTTACTAACTGTGTCCACTTTGCCCCAGAACACTCTAAAGCCAGTTACTCTAAGGCTCTTACCAGGGTATCCAATTATACTTGGTAAAATTAACACTTATACAAATGGTAGTGTTTGCCCAATACAGCAAGGCTTTCAGGAGCGGCCACAGTGTCACCCAATAAATATAAGTGCTCTCAAATGTTAAATATTTTCTAAAAGACCAGCCACAATGAAAAGTTTAAATATATTTAATAATAAATAATAAATCATAGAATAACATCAAAATATTAAATATCTATTTACAATAAACACCAGAGTTTCAATCATGGGAAATATTAAAAATAACACAGATGGAAAGGTTCACACAGATACATAAAAACAATACTTAACTAATCTCATCATATTTTCTTGTCTGATTAAAGAATTACTGTTGCCTAGTTCACTTACTAGAGCAAGGCAGGACGATGTGGGTGAGCAGTCTTCCTTCTTGTCAGTTTCACAAACAGACTGCCCTGAGACTTTTGTCTCATCTAGTATTAAAGCATAATTTCAGTGCTGGATTACAGAATATCACATATGTCTGGTCATCTGACTCAGGTTCCCACACTACCCTCTTTTCTAGAAACTGAACTGGATTCAAGCACATACATCATCATACACACACATTCAGCTTTGCTAAGATTTGTTATAGTATCTGTAAGCTATAAAACCATTTCAAAAACTTCCTGCCAGGGTAGCAATTATTTCACACCTAAAGACAATACAGTAGGATTCCTAGTCATGATTTTTACAGACATTTTGTCTCTGGCTGCAATCTTTATGGCCTAAACCAGGTAATTGAATTTTAGACTATTTTGCAGAGTTAGCTGGACTGAGATTATACTCTTTCCTTCTGGTATCCTCTGTTACAATATATTCCTTTCAACAGTTACAATGCAGTCTGACATCAGATGTATTTCTTTCCTGTCCAGCAGGTACATTTTTTAACGCAAGCAACTTTACAAATATATTTTCAGCACAGGCACCTGTAGAAATCAGTTTGATATACAAATGACATATAATTCTTTACAAAACTCCATGTAGGTATGCTGGCATATGTTACAAATCCAATTCCCTACTTTTCCTGGCATAGCTGGAACTACCTCACATTGTCACACTGCCCACTAGCACTACGTGGTTCTCCATAGTCAAATGCACTTTCAGAAAATAAGCAAATCCTTGTCTTTTTCCTCTTGTCTAAACAAATGCGGGATGCATAAGGGCTCAGTCATGGGTCCTTTTTATGTTTTCAATTTTTTTCATGCTTAAACACCTTGAACTGTGGGTCATTCACTGCGTATATGATCCTGTTCAGTTCAAGTATGACCATAGTACCCCCATAGCATCATCTAGTAGTTAGCATGGACAGTTAAGGGTTTAAGCTGCTAATGAGCACCATACTCCAGTCCAGAGTTTGATTCTTAGAAACATTGTCATTATTTTGTCAATTACTTGCTTATAGGCAACTTATTAAATGTGTTATTGTGGGATTCAGATAATTCCTCTCTGCCCACAGTAATTGCTTAATGTGGGTGGGTGAGTTATCATAATGGACAGAAATTCTGACTGAGACAAGGCTAAGCTGCAGTGTGAAACACCTCAATAACATTTCATTACCATGAGTCTAAACCAAGCAGTACACTGTCAAACCTGTCAGCACTACTTTTATTAGCAGCATACCTCTCAACTGTACAGATTTTCACAGAATGTCCAGATTTTACCTCATATTTCTGGTCCATTTTTCATAAAATTGTGGTTTTCTGTCAGATTAGTGGTAAATTATTAAAGACTGAACTTAGAAAATAATGGCAGACATTTGAGTTTCAGACTTCATACCCTTCAGAAAATTCATGCTAATGCAAAATCTGTTATTCTATCTAAGTTGTAAGACCAATATTTAAAAATTGTCCCTATTTTTGGGCCTTTGTCCCACTTTTATTTATGGGTTTGTCCAGATTTCTTGCTCTAAGAAGTTGAGAGATATGATTAGCAGCCCATGTATTGTGTCAGTAAAGGTACCACATGTGTATTTGTGTGTGCAAGTGTGTGTGTGTGTGTTTATATATATATATATATATATATATATATATATATATTGAGAGAGAGAGATAGAGAGAGAGATATTTACATATAAATATATATAGAGACAGATAGATACATAATCTACAAAAACACATATACACACACACATATTCAGTCACCCATGTGTGCACACACATTCTCAGACATTCCTTACACACCAACACACACACAGATTTGTTATTCCTTATTTGCCTCCTGTAGTGCAATAAACCATGCAGACACATACATACAAACATGCACATATTCATTGAGCCTCATTCATGCCCCTACAGACACAGACATATATATGTACTCACTGGCACACCCCCCACCCTGTCAACTTTAATAAACATACCTGTACTGTGAGTACTTATAGAGGAGTAAATGAGTGACTGCTATTAAAAGGTGATCACTTTTTCCACATTTAAAGGGAAAGTTAAAGTTTACTCAGCTGAGTGAATCTGTGACTCACTCAACTGAGTAAAGTGGGCCCTGCAAACAATTCTGATGGACAGCATATGGATAACTGGCATTAACAACTCCCCTGGACTGCCACATTAGTATGTGGCTTTACCTGTGAGACCAATGTCTATGTTAAAGCTAACTCAAGAGGGAAACCATAGTGGGAGAGCAGTGTAAGAATCAGAAAGTCTTACCGAGATGCAGATACATTCTGAGATAAGGCTTCCTTACGACAGCAAGCCTTTCTGAATCCCAGGATTATTTTTTTTCTGCAAGTATAAAAGTATTCACAGTTTTTTTATGATGTCTTACATTACACTGAGATAGGAGGTTATTTAAAAGTGAATGGGGTAATGATTTTTGACTGCTCTATACCACATTGAAATAACAGCACTTTTCATTTACACCATGTAAGCTAGAATTTTAGGCCACATTTTGCATAATAAATATGCATTTTTTGTGGTGGAGTGCTAACATGCTACATTACATGTACATTGCTGGATTCTTTTTAGTGACTGCTGATGCTAGTATGCTATATTTTTGTTCATGAACTGCAACAGTAGTTTGATAATAATGCAAGTATTGTATGCATGGTAACATTTGCTTACAATGGGTATGCATACATATGGGGAACAGAATGTTGTGTGTGGCCCAATTCAGTGTTTGCTTTCTATGTGCATGATTACATGAATAACTTCTGGCTGTAATGGGATGGTCAGTCAGAACTGGGGATGAAGGCTATGACAGATACTGGTGTGAATGTTAACATGAGGGCACCATTGTGTTATTTAGCTGGACCTAATTAAAACAGAATGGGAGAGAATACCGGTGTAACTAGACTTGCATGTGGTTAGCTATCTTGTTATGTTACAGAAGTTTATAACAATATGAAAAAACAACATCCATGTGTATTTTTTGACAGCAAAGTTTGCTTGTGTGAAAACCACCTAAAGTATGGCAGTAAGAAGAGAGGAGGGGGTTACTTAGGGTAGGAGAGGACATTGCAATCTTGCTAGGAAGCAGTAGGAGAGGCTAGGGGTGTTGAGTGGGGTTGAGCTTTGAAAGATAAATCCATTGAGGATATCATTGCTGTAAGTAAGAATAGTGGCTCAGTAGACAGATGTATCTCACAGGTCTAGGGTTCAGTCCTGATCTCCAGTGTGTGTGTATGTGTATGTGTATGTGTATATATATATATATATATATATATATATATATATATATATATATATATATATATATATATATATAAAGAGAGAGAGAGAGATACATTTATATATCACATATATAGATTTTATATCCACAGTTAAAGAATGAATGAATAGATAAACATCATTGGTTGGGGACCCCAAAATGAAAGTTTTTGGTGATCCCAACAATTTTAATCCCTGCCTCAAATACAGTTACATCTTTGACACATTCCTTCTGTCTGGGATTGTCTCTTTCCAAATTACTTCAATAGTAAAATGAACGTTTGTCACATACAAATATTTAGGCTTTTGGCTCATCCATTGTCTCTGTTTCACTGAGGATCTCAGTACTCTTTGTAATACACCTTACCTTTGTTAAAGGTGCATGCATTATATTCAGTCAGCAGACCCTTGTTAAGTGGACATTCATTTGCCACACTTACTCCAAATGTCTCAGCTTCACTATCCAGATATGACACTTTATCCACCTCTGTCCTTCTGATGTTCATCCTTTCATACTCCTTATTGAAGCCAGCCAATTACCCAAGTCATTTACATCCAATTAATCTATGCGCTCATTCACTAATGTATTAATCACTGCATCTGTACAGCCTTTTTACATACACTTCAGTTGTCCAACCCTCAAAGTAGCCTGCCTTCAAGGAATACAACATTTTTCCATACAAGGCCCCAAGAAATAATAAACTGCTACTTCACATTTGCATGGGCCCTAATGGAACAATTTCACTACCAACATTCAGGGGTGGCTTGTGCTATAGGACAGCAGGACTGCAGCCCCACAGTTGTGGAAACAAAACAAAATAAAAAAAAAATGAAAAGAAAACAAATAAAGAGTCCCAGAATGACTTGCGCATGCATGATTTAGATTGGGAACTTTCCCAGAACTTGCGCATGTGAGTTTCACAGATTGGGAAATCCAGACTGCTTTGTCAGCAGTCCAGATTGTAGGAAAGGCCATCTCTGCCCTGCAACCCAGAAGTATATGTGGTGATGACCGCACAGAACAGAAGGCATCTGGACTGTAATGTCCACAGGCTGGAGCCTGCTCTCACAGGAGGAGTAGATGCTGTCGTGGGGAAACTGTTACTGGAGCCTGCACGGGACTGTAGATGGACTCATGGGGACTGGAGGAGCCAGGGAACTGAAACAAAAGGTGTGCGTGTACTGGAGCCCTTCTTTCTTGGCACAGGTAGGGAACTGAAATGAAAGGTGTGTGTGGACAGGAGCCCTTCTCTCTCTCAACACAGGTAGGGAACTGAAATGAGGGGGGTGTGTGTAAAATGCCCCAAGTGCTATATGGTGGCGGGTAGAGAACATGCTTGAACCCTGTACCTTGGGCCCAGGTGGCAAGAGCCTGAATTCCCTATCCACCACCATTTGTAAAAATAATTGCAGATTTTTCCCTCATACTTGTTCTGTTCCTCATAAAATCTGTGGTTTCTGTATGTGTCCTTGCAAAGTTAGTAGTGCAGTGGTAGCATTGTTGCCTGACAGCTACAGGTTCTCTGGTTTGATTCTTGGCTGGGATGCCTTCTGTGTGGAGTCTGCATGCCCTCCCTGTGTTTGTGTGGGTTTCCTCTGGTGTTCTCCCATCTTAGAAAGACATGTTTCTGTCTGGAGTGTTTCTCCCTGGGCCTCTGCTGAAAATTGGCTTTTGTTCCAAGTCAGACTTTCCTGGTTAACAAATGTTTTCTGAATTTCTGACTTCATATTCTTCAGAAAGTACATGGTGACACAAAAGCTTGTATTCTAGCAATTTTCTAAGTTTATAATATGGATATTTGAAATCTGTCCCTATTTTTGGGACTGCATTCCCCCATTATTGGCTTCATCCAGGCTTTTTGTGCTAAGGTTGAGAGCTATGGTAAGAACTGAATTCACTGAATATGTTTAGGGGCTGTATTCCCCCATTACTGGCTTTGTCTGGGTGTTTATTGCTAAAAGGTTGACAGCTATGGTGAGAACTGAATTCACTAAATGGTAGCCATTTACGTTTGTCTTCCTCTCTTTCACAAAACAGCTGATTTGGCATAGTGGTATGTTGTTCTAACTGTTTTGCAAAGGGTCCTGGGTTCAAGACTTGGCAGTGAAATGTGTGGTGGTAACACAGCATTTTATTCTAGCAACTTTCCAACATTATACAAGCAATGTTTAAAATGTGTCCCTGGTTTTGGGGCTTTTGTTCCCCCACCCCCCCCCGACAATAGATTTTGGCTTTTTACAGATGTCTTGTGCTGCAAAGTTCAGAGATACAGCTGAGTGAGTAGATTTTACTAGGAGCTGACATCTGCAGGGGAGTAAAAGTTTAGTGCTGCTTATGCTGAGTCTGCTTGCATTGTTAATAGTGCAATATGTAGTATACTTGCCTTTGATGCGGAAGGCTGTAGGTTCTATTCCCACAGTAGATAGATGCATTGCTGATACTGTACTGTGTTGCAAAGGGGGTGGATGCTGCACTCCTTTTTGGCAAAGATACCTAGTAACTATGAACCTGTTATCAGTTTGCCATTCATTCCCTATTGCAATATTACTAGCTTATCTTTTTTTAGTGTAAGATAGGCAATTTATTCCTCAAGGGCAATAGGCACTTTATTTGTAGATGAAACAATGAAATATAAAGTTGTTTGCTAGCAGCAACCTCTTCATTAGTTACAGATCTCTTTAATGTGGAATTATTTAGATGACTTTTACTTCTTCAGAGATTGTGCACATGTACTGATACTGGTGGACTGTAGAAGTTTGAGTAGTCTTTTATGATGGAAATGTTCTGAATTGGGCTGTTTTGTTATTATTGGTGCATGCATTTTTTTTCATTGTTTACTGAAAAAACTTCAAAACAATAAATTTAAAACGCCTCTAAAACTGTACTGTATTGTACAAGGAATATAATTTAATACAATCAGGAAGGTGTATGAAAGAGCATGTGTATGTTTAGTGTGCAAGGGGCCTGTGATTTGAAAACAGCCCAAACCCAAAGTTAATCTTTATCTGCCACAGACAAAATGCATTTTCTTTGAATGTGGGTTTCAATGCTGTTTCAATGAATGTGAGTTTCAAGGGCAGAGAAGTTTTAATGCTAAGTCTGTTTTCATTGTGAGACTGTATTGCTTTGTTTAGCAGATATCTATTAGTGTTGGCGCTGTAAAATACAAAATAAAACTTTCAAATAAAGTCCAAATCATTGCAGAAGTAAAGCAGTATGCACATTAGTGTTTATGGTAAATGGGGTGAAATAGCCAAGTAATGGTTTATTGAAATGGCTACAGGGGGAAGGCTCTATTCAACCAGGATTTTGTGAGGGGGGGAAGGGCAGCAAACTCAAAGACAGCCCCGGCTGAACTATATATGTCAACTGTCCAGATTTTTGCAGAATGAATAGATTTTTGCTTCTTATTTTTGGTTTGTTCCTCATAAAATTTGTGGTTTTCTGGCAAATCATTTAGGAATGAAGTCACAAAATAATGACAGACACTGAGTTTCAGACTTCATAACCTTCAGAAAAATGCATGCTAAAGCAAGGCCTGTTATTCTATCAACTGTCTCAGTTTATACAAGAGCAATTTTTAGTACTGTTTATATGTTCCCCCAATATATTTGGCCTAGTCCAGATTTCCTGCATTAACAGGTTGAGAGATACGTGCAAATAAATTGCTTTACAGAATTAGGCATATCCAAACCTCTCAACTGTCCCCGATTTTGGCTCAAAATGTTGCTCTTCCCCTAATAATCCCTCTGCAAAATGGCAATTTTGGAAGAAAACATGGAGGGTTTACAATTAATAAATAACTGTAATAATCAGAGTTATAGATTACTTTTATTTCAGAAATGCACGTAGATTCTTTTATTTTGTCAGCTGCTCAAGCTAGGAGTACTAATATTAAAAAGTGTCCCTTCTTTGACAGGTTCCAAACTGTATTGTGTGGCTATTTTATATTTTCGCATCACATTTTTGGTCTATTTTTCATACAATTGTGTTTTTTTTTTTGGCAAATTAGTGGCAAATCATTTAAGACTGAAGTTAGAAAATAATGGCAGACATTTCAGTTTCAGATTTCATACCCTTCAGAAAATTCATACTAATGCAAGACCTACTATTCTATTATCGTTCTAAGTTTATAAGAGGAATATTTAAAAATTGTCCTTATTTTTGGGCCTTTGTCGCACTTCTATGTATGGCTTTGTCCAGATTTCTTGTTCTGAGGTTGAGAGATATGACAAATGTGTCAGGGCCATCACAGTCAGCGAGAGACATTTCAAATTGTGACATACTTGTTGCGCCCCACTCCCCCATGTAGTGACTCTGGATGTGTCCAAGCAAGGCAAGGAGCAGTTGTGCAGTGTAAATGTGCAGAGTATCCCCCCATCCAAGGTAGACACAAGTACTACAGTGGCTTTTCATCTGTCCTTGATTTTGCAGAATGTTCTGGTTTCTGTCATATTTTTATACTGTTGATTTATGCTTATTATTATTTAGAAAGTGCCTGTTGCTTGTTTTTAAGTAGCAATGCTTTAATGACCATCAGGTAAGCTTGTCTGAGATTGTAAGATGCAAGTAAGTTTTAATAAGCACACTGTTAAAGAATTGCCAACATTGAAAGCATTTCTGTTGTTGCCATGCAGAGAATACTTACATAATTAGATAATGTATAAGCCTTGGGTATTGAAATGCATATGACAGTATTTGTAATAAAGGACAGGATTACATTATTTTAAGAAGCTCATTACATTTGTTGGTGACCTGCAGTCATCTTTGCAGGGTTTAACTGCAAACTAAACAGAATGCCAATCTATCATGTGTGATCCATAACCTGTGCAGTAATCCTTTAAGCAATGTACCTTGAACTAGTTTGCTTTTCATTTTTTACTTTGATCATGTTTTCACATGAAACAAGTAGATAGTTGTCAAGCAGCAGGTCTTTTTTGGATTAGAAACATTTTTACAAGAGGGGGTATCACAGAGATTGCTACTTTCAGCATGTTACTTGGTACTTTAATAAAGCTGAATATAAATTATAGTTAGAACTGCAGTGCAAGGAGAAGTGGTTTGAGTTGAGTGCTGCTTATTTTTCTTATACTTGATTTTGACTAGCATTCCAGTTGTTGTGTCTTTCAGCTTTTCCCTGTTAGGGGTTGCCACAGCGGAACTCTGGTCCGCTAATGATTGGCAGTAGATTTTTACGTGCTGAGTTGCCAGCCCTGACGCACGTTTAATGAAGGTACGCCCATTCACGCATGTCTCCAGACAGAAGACGCTCTAGCTGAGAATCGAACTGGACAGTGTCTTACTGTGAGGCGACAGCGCAGCACCACCGCAGTTTTGACTAGCATTCCAGTAATGTATTTAAAAATAAATTTATTTTTTCATGCCTCACAGCCTTTTTGCTTCCATCTAGATATTAAGTAAGCTGTCATGCAGCCAATGCATTGAAATATTTTTTTTCTTCTACACTTCATTTTGTCTTGATTGGACTCTCATAATGATGGTTTGGCACCCAGGTCAGCGTATTTAATTAAAGTTACAGTTTTTGTGGTTTTGAGCATAGCTCCTCCCCGTTCTAGTTGGCCACACGCATTCCCATTGACCCCATCCATTCAGCTGTCTCCTTCAGCCCCCCTTTGATTTGAAGTCACCAGCCACCACTGCCAACATTAGTGTGTATCTTTCTGATGGCATAAAGTACACCTTGCACATTACATACAAGCCACAGTAGCTATAGTAACTTCATGCAAACTTGCACATATCATCAACTTTTTTCAACATATTTTATCATGAATATAACCATACACATGCCTCACTGAATCAGTATTCATCTTGCATTTTATCAATGAGCTTATTTTTTTCGCACTTTATTCTGGTTATATCTGAAAAATAGTCCATACTGGAACAATTCACTGACCTAGACAACAAAACGGTATTCTATTTTTTGTTGATCAGAGAGATTCTACTGATGACAAGCATTTTCCAGAACTGGCCTGCAGAGTAACTCACCAAACCAACAGTAAATAAAAGAAGATGTAGCAAGTACATGGAATAGTAATCACATATATAACATAAAATGGATTCACTTGCTTACAGTGAAGACAAGTATCTGTTTAATGTACATTAGTGATATTTCACAAAGCATATTAACTAAGATCATAATTACATGCTGATGTACAGTAATACAAGAAAATAAATTACAATACTTGCAACATTCCTCAACAGTTATAATGCTAAAGTGCTTAAATATACAAAATTAGAAAAGGGAACCTGAAAAAAGCAGCTAAATAAAGGACTATATTATTAAATAAAATGATTTTGCAAGAGAATATGTAGACACATATTGCTAGATTGATCTGCACTGTATTTACAGTTATGTTAGATATGAACTGTACAAACAAGAGTGAATCGTTGAGAAGATAATCAGCACCAGATTATTATTATATAGTATATTATTATTATATAGAAAATTATTATTATTAAGGGAGAAGGTACTGAGTTTTACCGAAAAAATAAATAATTAAAAAGGAAGAATCTTGATAATGAGTGACAAATGCATAGGAATCAGATCACAAGGATGACAGGAATGGAAAAAAATGATGAAATAAGGTATTACGATTGTGAAGGCAATGTATAGAAAGTAAAGGATAAGGGCAAGGGAAAATGTAATGAATGAGATAAGTAGTGAATAAGTAGTGGGCAAAGGAATTATGAGATAAAATGATAGGTGAGTTGGTAGGAGTGAATACAGAAGGCAGCGGGATTTGGAAAGGAGGATTTTAGGGATGAGAGGGAAGTAAATATTAAAGTATTTCTGCTTTGACTGTTATTGCAGTGATAGCCTGGATTTGGTTAATGTAAGGTTATAACTTTAGCAGTAATTTGTTTCACCCCAGAGTTACATTTTTCTAGACTTTTGATATATTTTTCAATAAGTTGCTGGCTAACACTTTGGCATGAAGTGGTTATTAGAGTTTTGCAACATGTAGTATGTTTGTAGAACTCGGCGAACTTGCTGCAGTTTTTTTGTGTAAAGGTTTTAATGAAGCATTTTCATGATAACCATTTGAATGGTTAGGCCTTGTAAAGCAATATTTCCTTTTAACCAAATTATGGTAATCTCAGAGTTGGTATGTATAATTTTGGGGGTGGGTGGTTTGCCCCTGCAAAAAATGAGTTTAAAGGAGAAGAGCGATGTTTGATATTTGCTCTTTTGTATTTTTGGTCTTTATTTCAACATGAAGTTACTCAGCATTACAAATGCCAGCATTTCAATATGGAGCCATTTTTCATTTACAATTTTAATATGAAATTTAAGACGAGTACACAATTTCATGTTTTATGATAGGCTCAGAGAGTTTAAATACGTTCAGAAATCAAAACATGTAGCTGTTATGAACTTTTCATATAAAGCAATGCCACATAAGTCTGAGGGGACTTGGCCAGATTTGTATAGACGAGGTGCTATAAAGCAGTTAGATCAAAAGTAATGTTGTAGAAAAGCAACTCTAGCAAGAAGGTTAAAGGCCATGCTTAATTCTGTATGGTGCAAACAGAAGGCTATTAACTCCATGTTTTCTACATGCATATGAAATTTAAGATCCTGAATAAGTGTAGCATAAGGAAATGTAATACTTGGTAGTTTGTCAAGATGAGCACCAAGTGAGATTAGTTTTATAGGGAATCATGTTTCTAATATGTCAGAATTAAGTGTAAACATGACGCATTTCTTGAATTTTGAGGGATTTAAGTGGTATCCAGAAAGCCATAGCTAAACTTCCATGGAATTAGAGAAAGACTAAACAGTGGTATTAAGTAACACAAGCAATTTTAAGGAGCAGAAAATTATAGAATTGCTGAAGATTAATGATAATCTGGACTGTCATTAATTAAGATAGACAAGAGAAACAGGCCTTTTATGGATCCTTAATGGACACCATTATTTACAGTTTATCTGGAAGACAGTATCCTTTTCCATTTCTGAAGTGATATGCTTTGTAAAGGCAATCTGTGATGGGACCAGTACAGGGCCTTACATTGTTATGCTCACAGTATGATTTTTTTGTAGTTAGAAGGAATATGCAAGGTAAGAATGCTAAGGTAAATGCTATGCACTTATCTTGGGGCAGTAGGTGTCCAGAAATGCAAAAACAATGTATTATTTCAGTACTGTGTGTGTTGCTACCCCCACTGAAACCTATGATTTTTATGTTATTCATTTGTTAGTAATGATGGCTGTTACATGCCATTCCTTTAACAAGAAAAACAGCACATGGGCAGAAAAAGGGGCAAATGGCCACTGAACTCAAGACCATGTATTTAAAAAAAAAAAAAAAAAAAAGCCTAAAGATGTGTACCTCCATTGTAACAGGGAACTATGCTCTGTATAAACAGCTATGTAGTGGGTGCAGCCTAGTTTCAATTAAACATACATTATAACTATAGTAAACAATTACAGAAGACATGCAGTCTCTAGGCTAAGCACACTATAATATTTACAGCATTCCCTTTGGATTTTGGTATTTGATGTCATTTTTCTAGACAACAAACACTGAAATTTCTTCATAATGGTTCCAAACATGCTTTTCAAATTTGGAATAATGGACATTTCCAAAGTGAAGGCTTACTCATTTTTAGGAATCTGCAGTGTTTCTCTATACTTTTATGCTTTGTATTCATCAAACAGAGCACAAGACACATAAATGAGTGAACAATAAATAACTACACATATCAATCAAAGATTCACAAGTCCACAGGTTTAATGAACAAGTTCATGGCCTCTTGGCCATCAAGGAGTTTGATATCCTAAATACCTTGTCAGAAGATAACCTCATCCAGTGCCTTCTTGAAGGTATCTGTTAATGGGCTGAGCTTAAGGGAGTGTGTCTATTTCATGGTTTCATAGTCTGCTTGATATTAATATTTACTGGGTCTGATTGCCCTCTTTAGATTACAAAGGAAGAGAATTCTGAGCAAAGGGTTTCAAATATTAAGGGATCCTTTAATGATCTGTATGTCAGGCAAGATACATAGAGATGAGAGAGATATATGCTATAATCTTTCATAATACAAGCGTAAAATCTTTTTATTTATTCAGATTTGTTCACCAGGGTAGAACACTGATCAAATGATGACAGATTACAGGCTCAGCCCATGTTACATTATTATGTAACAAAAGAATATACGATATCAGTACAATACTGGTTTACATTTATGAGTAAGTACAGACAATCTGAAAAACAACATATACATCATGATTTAACAAACTAAATATATGCACAGTTGCACAAGTGGAATTGAAAAAGGAAGTTTAAATAAAAGGAATATAAATCGTGAAGATATGACAGTAGCTGCTAGGTTAGGAAAGCTGGTGCCATTTATCCAGACAACAGGGATCACTGTCATTACTTGATAATCATTCCAAAGAAGTGTTTTTCTTTTCAAATCTGGAATCAAGTATGTTTTCAAAGTGAAGGCCCACTTATTTTGTAGGAATCTTCAATGTTTGTCTGTATGGTCCTGTTCTCAATTTATATTTCTGTGCTTTTTATTCAACAAACAAAGCACAAGCCACATAAACAAATGAGTGAAAAATAAATATGGATATCAGTCCTAGGGTCATAAATTCAAAGATTTAGGTTTTGATTCATTTTATGAGGAATCATTGTATCTTTTGCAACTGCACCATTCAATCAGTAGAAATAAATATTTTGAGAAACTTGCTTTGTTCTATAAATGACGAATCATGAAACAATTTACCACCAAATATGGAAGCTATAAATCCAGTGTATGCTTATGATGTTAAGCCATAATGAATTTCTGACTACCTAGGGAAACACAGACTGGTCCTGGGGAAACAGTACATGAAAAGCTCCCTAAAATCAGTTTCTGATGTGCAACATGTACCAGTCACGATTTCTGAAGGTGGGGCATGCTTGAAGGTTTAGAGGTCTCTGCAATCAAAATAAGCTTTGCTAGCATGCAATGCATTTGTAGTCAGCAGAAGTAAAATGAAAAGAAGATAGTCAGAATAGAAAATAGCAGGCGTCTTGTAAGGGAATGAGGTTAGTGAATTTTGTTGCAATACTGCCATCTAGAGATTCCAAAAGCCAAAGTGCCAGACCAAATGCTGGAGTGGAAAACAGAGATATAACATATGAAACCACTGACTCTTATGTCAGATAAGGACTGTGTGCTTATCTAGTTTGTCCACTTCCTTATCTCAGTGAATAAACTGGAGATTCATCTTCGTCAGCACACTTGTTTATTCTCTCAATGCCTCATAAGAATTGTAATGTTTGTTCTATGTACTCTTAAATACCACTTTTGACTGTGCCACTTTTTCAGACATACCTTTCCAAGCATCCACCACCCTTTCTATGAAATACTTCATTGTGTCTCTTCTGAACCAGTTATCCAGTATCTCCAAATTGTTTCCTCTTAAAGTCATATACTTTTTTCTAAAAGAGGGTGTCCACTTGAGCTCTGCCAATACCTCCAAGATCTTTTTTCTGTCTTCCTTATTCAAAAGGGTACTTAAAATTTATATCATGATCCTTACATCATGGTCTCTCTCTGCTTTTGTTATTAAAACTCTACATATTAAACTGTTGTAGTCTCTCTTTGGGGCTTTTGGAAACCAGTCTATGCATCACTTCTACTGTCTTGTCTCAACTACCCCTTACCCAGACTGAGTTCTCAGTATGCTGTGATCTTTGTGATGGCACATCATACTCCAAATGAACTGTTACCAACTGTTGATAAGGAAGTATATTCAATTATTGTTTAAATTACTGCTGCCTCATCCTGTGTATTCCAATATTACTTTAGCTTTCTGTGACGCATTCTGACTTTTAAGACATCTGAAAAAAGATCACCCCTGTCCCTTTCTTCATTTAATTTTTCCTAAACTTTCTTCTCCAATTATATATTATTATTATTACATTTTTTTGCTTCTGAAATGTATTATTTTGTAGTATTTGACATTTGAATGTATGTTGCCACGTTTAAACCACTCCCCTAATTTTACAAAGTTTCTTCTCAACTCTCTCATATCTTCTTGTGTATCAACACTGTTTCATATCTTTGTGATATTAGCAAAAAGGCACGCTTTTCTCTCCATCTATGAGATCACTTATACAACCATTGAAAAGAACCACAAAGTTTGACAGCTATCCCATTCCCAGAATTGATGAGCTAACAGAGAACATAAGAACAACAAGAGATTTCACATTAATAACATTAGACTCGGCAAAGTGATATTGGCACATATTGCTTTCTCCCTCCGCTAAACAAAAACAGGTTTTGAAACCCATGTTTGCTTTGCACAGTGCTACCATTTGGTCTGCACAGGGTACCAAGAATCTTTCAGAGACTGATGGATAAAATATTGCTCACTAATCATTATGTTGCTGCATATCTAACAATGCAGTCATCCATTCAGATGGCCAGGATTCTCACTTACCAGAAGTGCTGGCTGTGTTGTAATCTATAAGACAGGTAAGGTTGACTGTAAATGCTAAAAAAATAAACTGGATACTTCTGGTAGGGATGGGAAGCAGTTAGCAGTGTGACTGAGCAGCTCCGCTTCTAATGTTGTCAGTGAACCAACTCCAGTGTGAAAAGCCTATCCTGACCTGCTATAGAGTCACTCTCTGTGGCTGATAAGGAAGAAGTGCTGGAGACAGAGAAGTTCACTGAAATAATAAATGAACTGTCAAAAATCAGCCAGCAGCTACTGGCAATGAAAGAGAGTACTGCTCTGAAGGTGAAGGAGATAGAAGCTGCTGTCTCCAGGCATTACAACCATCTGTATAATCTGAATAATAAGGTTTGAGATACAGACCAAGGTATTTTGGCAGGTGAGTTTCTAATGGAAGCCCTGGAGAATGAATGCAGGACTTGGAGGTCAGAGCCAGGTGCAAATGTTTGAGATTTGCAGGGATGTAAGAAGGAATGGAAAGCTCCGACTACACGATGTATCAGCTTGCAGAATGAATCAACATCTTGAAATAGGACATTATGCTTGTGTGGGCACACTTGTTTTCTTTTTAATGTGCCAGTGCAGGTGAGAAGAAAAGAACCAAGACTTCTTATTGTCCATCTTGCTTCATATACACTCATGCAAAGAGTACATACAATACTTTAGGCACTTGCAAAACTGCTTTAACTAGGCAGCAGAGGTTTGCTTTTCTGCCTGTGATGTCTCTATACAAGCAGGTGAGATTTAGGTTATTACATCATGTCTTATCCAAATGATGTTGATTGTTAGGGCAGTAACATTTTCAGACACAGAGAAAAAAGTGAAAAGACTTAGTGCTATACATTTACAGAAATCATGATGAAGGCTGAGTATGTAGCAAGTGGGATTCCAAAAAAAAAAAAAAAATCAGAATAAGCCTGTAATTTATGAAGGTGTACACAGGTAGGGTCTACCACATACATTTCTGATCAGAGACACTAAAATGCAGTGTCTTTCGGCTTTTCCCCGTTAGGGGTCAGCACAGCAGATCACCGGACTGCAGATTGATGGAAGTGGTGTTTTTACAGTGTCAGGTTGCCAGCCCAGCAGCCAACCTTCACAGAAGATACACACACACACACACACACACACACACACACACACACACACACACACACACACTCACCTGCATGTCTTTAAAACTCACTTGACCACAGGGGAGGACATGCATACTCCGTACAGAAGGAGCTCCAGCCAAGAATCGAACTGGAGAAATGCTTGCTGTGAGGCAACAACGCTAACAGCTGCACCACCGCGGCCTTCTGATCAAGACACTATGAAAAGAAAAAGAACCTGGTTTGTATTATGCACTTGTCAGCTACGGGCAGAAAATGAAAAGACTAGTCAGAATTTGAGGAAACTGAAGGAAATAGATACAGCTTCAGTACAGAATGGTGTTGGTTTGTATTATTACTTGTCCACCTCATTTTTACAAGACAAAAAGGGGCAGACTATCACTACTCCATGGTTTCCGTTTCATGTCCCTATGATGTCATCTCACGTTTTACGGAATGTCTCCTCCTCCTTCTGTCAACTGTGCATAATGGTTCCACTGGCTACCAATTCATCTGCTCAGAAGAACACTAATATTAATAAATCCCCATGTGACAAGTTTCAGCCTTCAATCTTCAGGCAGACTATTCTTCTCACCTTCTGAGCCATTTCTTTTGTACTTTTACACTGCTTTCTGAAGGAAGAATGTGACTGCCCACTCACTAAGGATGCAATCGTTAAAACAATTATTCCTCTTGCTGTCCAACCTTATCCACACCAGTATTCACTTTCTAATGACACTGACTTTGTCCAACTCCCAGTTTCAAATCCTGGATTCTTGTGTTGATGGAAGATTCTCACATACATAGAGCAATACACATACGAAAACAAAAATTATACCAAACTGCCCCTTTTGTTATGTGTTCATGGGAAAGTTTTATGTTACTTCAAGGTCTGGTATTCTTGTTCGGTTGACCTGAAAGCTTGCTCTCTAATTATGTCCAATTTTCAGCTACCATTTTTATCAGTAGCATCGCTTGAAATGATGTGTACCAGAATGCCTTGATTCAACACTTTGAAATGAAGTTCTGTTGCCTATATGGATGTAACACACACACTGTTCTGTAATGTATGCATGTTCAGTATTTCACTTGCTCTGAAGAGTATATACTTCTTTTTTATAATATATGCTTTAACCTGACTGGACAGCCTTCTTCTATCCATGTTCTTAAACGCTGACAAGTAACACTGTCAGAAGTCTACTCCACAAAAGTCACGTACAGTAAATAAAGAAAATCCCATAACTTTCCTTAACATCAGTGTTATCATTTTATGCTACTTTCCATCAAACCACACCCACATTTACTAAAAGCAGCATTGGAGATAACCCAGTTTTGTACTGCCATCTCCACAGATTAAGGTATTTTGAAGTACCAAATCCAAAAATTTGAAATAAAGAAAATGATCTTGGCCTTTTTTTTCCTACCCAATCCAAGTAATCAACATCATAATAATCATCAACCCCCTTTTTCTCATTTTTTGCATGGGGTCAGGGGTGACATGTCAACTGCTGCCATCTCTCAATATTCAATACCACTCTACCTTCTTTGACAGTCATGCCTGACTTTCACTGGTCTTCTCTCGCACAATCCATCCATCTCTTTACTAGATGCCCTTGTTTCCTCTTGCCGCCTTCTTGTCTGCCACAAACCTTCTTTACCGGATTGTCTTCTACTTTCTGCATGTGTCCAAATCAATGTAAATTGTTATAGGGCTTCTGCTCTGATATCCTCATTTCTCCGTCTGTACCACAATATTTAAAATTTAAAATCGTTTTTTCCTCTAAAAACTACATTTTACCTGATTTTGGCCTAGCACTCAAGTGTGGGGTCAGTTATTGCACTGTTATGATTATTTTGCTGCTTGTGTATCTCTGCTACCTTTAAACTACATCAAAAGACAAAAAAATCTTGCTTTTTTCCCCACTTTCTGAAAGTTAAGAAAGTTCAGCTACAGATTTGCTGTTCTGAACTGTTTGGAAGTTTCTAGAAGGCCAGTGCTTGCTTGGGCTAAAGGGAAGTCTCTGTGTTCACCAGTGGGAGTGGTTAACACTGAACAGCCTGCCTGTCCCTGAAGGAGTGGTTACTACCTAGAAGCTGTAGTTTTATTGGCCATTTTGGGTCAATTCTAAACTCCTTGATCTGTCTCTCTTAAAACCCGGCTGCCTCATGGTTTTGGTGTCTTTTCAGGCTTGCTAGTTGTTGTTGAAGCACCTACCAAGTGGAGAAAACACTGAGAGAGGAAAAGGAGCCACTTTTGTGATTTTAAGTATTTTCTTCTGATTTTTTAAGTTTTACTGCTTTGCCGCCTACTTTTTGGATTTTCCGGCTTGCTAAAGTTTATATCTGTAACAGTAACAGTACTTGGAACACATCTAGAGCCTGTTTACTGCATTTCCTGTGTTGCACTTAATTTAAAATCGTTTTTTTCTCTAAAAACTGCATTTTACCTGATTTTGGCCTAGCACTCAAGTGTGGGGTCATTTATTGCACTGTTGTGATTATTTTGCTGCTTGTGTATCTCTGCTACCTTTAAACTACAACCTACAACAAAAAGAAAAAAAAATCTTGCTTTTTTTCCCACTTTCTGAAAGTTAAGAAAGTTCAGTTACAGATTTGCTGTTCTGAACTGTTTGGAAGTTTCTAGAAGGTCAGTGCTTGCTTGGGCTAAAGAGAAGTCTCTGTGTTCACCAGTGGGAGTGGTTAACACTGAACAGCCTGCCTGTCCCTGGAGGAGTGGTTACTACCTAGAAGCTGTAGTTTTATTGGCCATTTTGGGTCAATTCTAAACTCCTTGATCTGTCTCTCTTAAAACCCAGCTGCCTCGTGGTTTTGGCGTCTTTTCAGGCTTGCTAGTTGTTGCTGAAGCACCTACCAAGGGGAGAAAACGCTGAGAGAAGAAAAGGAGCCACTTTTATGATTTTAAGTATTTTCTTCTGATTTTTTGTTAAGTTTTACTGCTTTGCCGCCTACTTTTTGGCATTTTCCAGCTTGCTTAAGTTTATATCTTTAACAGTAACAGTACTTGGAACACAGTTAGAGCCTGTTTACTGCATTTCCTGTGTTGCACTTAATTGAAAATAGTTTTTTTCTCTAAAAACTGCATTTTACCTGATTTTGGCCTAGCACACAAATGTGGGGTCATTTATTGCACTGTTGTGATTATTTTGCTGCTTGTGTATCTCTACTACCTTTAAACTACAACAAAAAGAAAAAATAAAATACAAAAAAATCTTGCTTTTTTCCCACTTTCTGAAAGTTAAAGGAGTACCGCACCCACAGACTCAAAAAACATGTTTAAAGCATGACGTTTCCTACACTTTAACAGCACTCTGGGATTTATTTACAGGATTTTAAATATTTTTATATGTAATTCCAGACTCTGACCACCTGGAGGCTGGCATATTGACGTGATTTGGATAAATCAGGTTGCCATCCAGTATCCCAGAAATCATTGTTTGGCTAAAAAATGTTATATCATGCAGGCCTCCGTTTGCCTAAAGTTCCTGTCATTTCATAGATGTTGCATGCGTACAAAGTCCTGAGTAAAATAGAACAGTGTAAGTAACATTCCCTGCTGCTGGATGACTACTTAAAACAGAAACAGTGCAAATGTCACAGAACACACTCAAAGTGCTGTTTACTGCTGCCTTTTTTTCTAATTTAGTTTAAATGGCACTAATTTGTGAGACAATGAATTCCAGTCCATTTACTTCCCCCCTCCCCCATAACACTTAGCTTCCCTAGCTGTCAAAGTCCTGAGGGTAATTTGACCTGGTAATTCCATTGATTGGCAGATCTCAGCAGGGTGCCTGACTCATGTAATTTAATCTTTGCTCTAGCATTTCCTTTGTTAGAGGGGACATTTTTTGCTGCACTATAGCCATGGCCTTACTTGACTGCATTCACATCCAGTAAGGTCTTGCACCAAGGAGCTAAAGAATAAAATATTTATACTATTAACCAGTTTAGATCTTTATTAATTTAAGTGTTAAGGTATCACTTCATGCTTCGACCTTGTTAAAAATTGAGATTTACATGTGCAAAGTGTGTTGGTATGCAGTGTTTGCCTTCATATGTTTTTACTCCACTGGTTGGTTTGCAAAAAAAAACCTTTTGCACTGTCCCTGGATTTGTCTTTGTACATACAAACCACATTGCTATATTTTCCCCTTCCTTTTTCGTGTGTCCAGAAGTCACTTATAACAAAGTACATTTTTTATTGATTTTTTTTAAATAAAGAACATCAAGGTTAACTTACCTTGAATCAGATAATGGATGCCACTGCAAAGAATCACTGTTGACATATTTGTGCATGGACAAAATCCCTTACTAAATCTATTTGCCAGCCTCCAGTTCAACTGGTGCTATGGCTTTAATATACTGGTGTGTTTGCTCATGCCTTCCAAATATCTCCACCATTACATACCAGTTTTGCAGTGTAGTAACCACCCAAATGCCCATACACCTTTAGCCATCAATATGCAGCTACTCCTGTTCATGTGAGTATGTGAATTCATTTTCAGACTTAAGGTGTGGAAGCTGCACTGAATAATTCTAGGTGCTTGTTCAGGTTTCACATGGTACTTGCTTAGAGCTACTCTCATGTTAAGCCACTATGAATATGTTGCACTGCTACCTCTGATACCAGGATAATGTTTTAATCTTTCTACTACTGCACTGCACACTAGCAGTATCTGGTGCAAATACAACAGAGAAGTATGCAAGCGATACACCACCTAAGCATCATTTGCCGTGCAGAATGTACAAGTATGCACACCAAATTTCTGTGTTTCCAAACATCGGTGTTACTACACTACTACTGAATAAAATGAACAGCACTCAGGCTGGGTGATGGACAAGGGAGCCATGACATCACAGAATGGGTGGGTCTTATTATTTTAGTTAGAATCAGATGACGGCTGTGGTGATGTCACTTTGGGGGAGGAAACTGATTAAAAAAAAAAAAGTACCTGCACTGCCTGGCCTCAATGATGTCAGTAATTGGGCGACTCTAGCAAGCTTTATTCAAACGTGAGAGAATAATTTTGTAAGTGAAACCATCACAGTATGAGAAGGTAGGCTTCTGTTACGGAAGTAAGGGGAATTATAAAAATTGTAAATGCTTTATTGTTGTTGCTTTACAGAGGACAATGTAAATAGGGAGGAAAAGGGCCGTGAAGTTGAGGAATACATTAGAGAAACCTGTTGTACTCCTTTAAGAAAGTTCAGTTACAGATTTGCTGTTCTGAACTGTTTGGAAGCTTCTAGAAGGCCAGTGCTTGCTTGGGCTAAAGGGAAGTCTCTGTGTTCACCAGTGGGAGTGGTTAACACTGAACAGCCTGTCTGTCCCTGGAGGAGTGGTTACTACCTAGAAGCTGTAGTTTTATTGGCCATTTTGGGTCAATTCTAAACTCCTTGATCTCTCTCTCTCTCTTAAAACCCTACAACTCTCTTTTTGCGTGGTTTTGCACACTGAGCAGTGTTGGGCAGAGCCGCCTAATCAGGTTTAAACTATTCCAGGCTCCACAAAGTCTGCTCTTCACTTTTTCCCTTAGAACTGTTCAAACTCTCAAAGTAATCACTCTATTCTCTTTCTAAAGCCCTGCACTTGCTCAGCTCTTATAAGGAAACACTAACTAACTAAAGCACTACACCCTCCTTGACTTCTCATAAGTATTAGGCTCCCGATTGGTCCTTCCTGATCAAGTGAAAAATCAGTTCCCTTCCCTAATCTGATCAGTAAAAAAACAGTTCCCTATACTAATCTGGTATGTCCAAGGGTCAGTTTCAAGTTACTCTCCAGTCCAGCTGGTAAATCTGGGAATTTTGAGGCAATGTTACAATTGCCTTATGTACACAGACAACCCTCTCCTCCTTCCAACAAACTCTAATACATGTGAGAGATGCAGTTACACAGCCAAACTGGAGGCAGAGCTCTCTCAACCCAAGACTGGCACAGTCAGTCAGGAGGAAAAGGTAACCACCCACACCACAAATCCAGTCTCACACAGACCTATTGCATCTGCATACCCAACACATAAACACACAAAAACATACTCGGAGGCTCTAAATAAAAATCTGCCTAAACAACAAAGACCTCCTAAGCAGATATCCAAGCAACAGCCACCCCTCAACAATACCCACGAATCACATATCTCACAAAATCAGTGTGCCTCACAGTCACAGCCCATAAGGCCAAACAACACACCAAATACACTTGTTATAGGGGACTCTATTGTCCAGCACACTGACGTCCCACTCACCAGACTGAACAAGGAGAAGGTCACTGTAAGCTGCCTGTCAGGTGCCAGGATACGCCACATAATGCAAGCACTCAGGTCACTCCAAAGCAAGTACAAGTATGACTCCATCATTGTCCATGCTGGTGTGAATGACCTGAGACGTACCTCCCTGGACTACATGAAAAGAGACATAGAGGAGCTCTCTGACCATGTAGCCCAGGCTGGTATGACCCTGACCTTGAGTAGCATCTTGCCCTCACCAAGAATGATGCCACAGTATAAAGACAAAATGATCAGTTTCAACAATTGGCCAAAGTATTGGTGTCATTCAAAGGGGATCCAGTGTCTGTCAGCCTAGGATGACATGCTCGACAAGCCACGTTGCTTTGCTAGGGACGGCTTGCACCTGTCACCCTTAGGCTTTCGTACACTGGCCAAGGCTCTTGCCACCCCCATAGTGCCTTTTTTAGGCAAGGCTCAAAGGACAAACCCACCTCCATAGTCAACCCAAGGATAAAAAAACTAAAGGTAATGCTTCTCAATGCCAGAAGTCTAAACCTCAAGATGCACGCACTCGAGGCTCTCCTCAGTATGGAGAAAATCGATGTCTGTGCAGTAAAAGAAACATGGTTCAAGGCTCCTGAGAGTACCCCAGCACTACCAGGTTGCAACTCATACCATGCATTTCGGCCCCAAAACTCGGACCGAAGCACAAAAGAAGGGGAAGTATCTATATTCATCAAAGATACCTACACCTCCAGGTTAGTGGCACTGCACGAAGCATTGGAAACCATCCATGTGCAACTAACAGTGGGCAAAACTGCCTTTCAATTTGTAGCCTGCTACAGAACACCCTCCCTATTACAGGAACCCCACTTGGCATTCCTGAGAACACTGGAGAATATGAAGGTCTCTCCAAACACTATGTTATTGGGTGACTTCAACTACCCAAACATTGACTGGGAAAACTACTCAAGCCCAAACACCCTTGCCCAACGGTTCCTTGAATTTATAAACTCTAATGCAATGGAACAACTGGTCACCACTCCCACAAGAGGGAACAACATATTGGACCTGGTCATCACCAACATGGAGACTCTATGTTCCACACCAGAGGTAAACCCCTCATTGGTAAGATCAGACCATAAACAAATTTCCCTGGACATCCATATCCCGTCTCCACCCCCAGCCAAGGAAATCACTGTAAAGAATTTCTCAAAAGCCAACTTTGCACTTCTCAAGACTGAGGTGGAATCCTTCAAAGCCCCTGGGCCAGAGGATAATACAGCCCAATCCGCAGAATCCTTTACAGATGCATTCTATGAGCACCTGCAGGAATGCATGGATCGTGCTATCCCAAATAAAACCAAGGCTCACTCCTCCAAAAACAGGAGACGGGTCTGGTGGACCCCGGCCATAAATAAGCTATACAACAGAAGGAGGAAGCTACTACATGACAGAGCAAAATCCCAAAAAGGGAAGGCATCTCTGATCAGTATTAGCAAGAATCTTCGATCCCTCATAAAATCATCAAAGGCCAGTTTCAAAAGAAAAATTGCCCTAGACACTAAAAATAATCACAAGGCCTTCTTTAGTTATGTCAGGAACATGGATGGAAACTCCCAGATATGCTCTGAATTGTTGCATAACGGTACAAAATATACCGAACCTACAGACATAGCCAACATCCTGGCAGACAGATTCAGCGCAAACTCCCCCCCCCTTCCCCCCCAAAGGAGCAAATGCCTATCCCAACTGAATGTAACCTCCCTGACATCACAGATGCACAGGTGAAAGCTGCCCTCTCCAAAGCAAAAAACACAGCATCTATGGGACCGGACAATGTCCCAGGCTGTGTCTTACATGAGCTCCAAGAAGAACTGAACCTTCACATTAAGTCACTGTTCAATCTTAGCCTTACTACAGGATATGTACCCAAAGAATGGCATACAGCTACAGTGGTCCCACTCCACAAAGGTGGTGCCACAACGGACCCCGGAAACTATCGCCCCATAAGCCTGACTAGTCTGGTCTGTAGAGCTATGGAGCGTATTATCATGGAACTCATAAACAAAGACATTGGGAGCTTCCAGACACTGGACCCTACCCAATTCGGCTTTGTTAAGGGCAGATCTTGCCTCTTAAACCTAGTTGATTTCTTTGAAACAGTTACCAAAGCCATAGATGAGGGCAAGGTAGTCCACACAGCCTACCTGGACCTCGCAAAAGCCTTCGACACAATACCCCACTCGGGCATCATAAATAAGCTTACCAGCTTAAATATCAACCCCTATATCACAAGATGGGTTGCAAACTGGCTCAGAGATAGAACCCACATGGTCAGAATCCCAGGTGCCATGTCCGAATCCAAACCAGTTACAAGTGGCATCCCACAGGGCTCAGTTTTGGGACCTCTCTTGTTCGGTATATACTTCTCTGAGGTTCAGGCTAACATGGGGGGATTATGGCTGACAAAGTTCGCAGATGACTGCAAACAGGGTCCATAATTGAATCTCCAGCTGACACAAGCATCCTCCAAAAGGGTCTCACAGAGATGGATGCTTGGTGCCAGAGCCACGGCCTCAAGCTAAATGCTAAAAAGTGCATAGTCATCTCCTTTGGGAAAAACAAGGTGCCCACAAATTACCACATAGGTGGTAATCCATTAAGTACGGAAGAAGTAATTAGAGATTTGGGGACCAACGTAGATAGTAATCTCTCCTTTGATAATCACGTTGCCAAAGTGGTTAGAAAGACCTTCTATATAGCCCACCTTATCACAAAAGGGTTCGCATCTAGATCAAGAGAGGTCATTGTGCCCCTCTACTCCTCACTCATCAGGCCCATAATTGAATACAATGCCCCTTTTGGGATGTACCTTACCAGACACCTGCAGCAACTGGAGAGACCCCAAAAGTACCTCACCAAGAGGATCATGGGCTACAAACAGATGTCCTATGCAGCTCGACTAAAGAAACTCCAGCTCTACTTAGTTGCTTACCGCCTACTCAGAGGTGATCTATGCCTGACGTAAAGCCATGTCAAACCCAGAATTAATGGACATGCTCCACCTCAAAAAATCCAAGTCCCTTAGAGCTACACGCTCCAGGGACCTAAACCTCAGCACAAAAATAAATAGGACATGCTGGAGGGACAGATTCATTTCCCAGAGGCTCCCCTCACTCTGGAATAGAATCCCAATTCATGTTAGACATAACCCCTCGCTGACCCTCTTCAAGCGAAATCTGAACGCGTGGATGGGAAATTGCAAATTCACCCCTGAGATCTCTTCTGTTTCCCTGCTAGACAGAGGCACAGTAAACTAATCTTAAAAGGGTACCTTCTGTGACCTACGTTACAGAGGCACAGTAGGCTAATCTAATAGGGAGGCGGAAGCCAAATACACTCTGGCTAGGCTTATAAATGCCCTAGGGCGGATAGCCTAGTATCTACCTATAAACCTATATGCAGCCTATCACCATTCTCAGGCATTTCATCTCCATCACCTCTAGCTTTCTCTCCTGCTCTGCTTTCACTGCCCAGATTTCTGTACCTTAAAGTAGTACTGGCTGCACCACTGTACACCTTACTTTTCAGTAGCTTAGGCATTCTTCTGTCTTACACTACACTGGACAGTCTGTACCAGCTGGCTGCCATCCCTCTGATTCTAGCTTTGGCCTACTCATTAAGACTTCCCTTCTCCTCAACCACCTCTCCCAGGTACTTGAAGCTGTTAGCTTGTTACACTGTCCCCCTTCTATCTCAGTTCTCAGCTTCTTCTGATTTCCCCCAGTTGATGCTATTACAACAAATCTAGACAATGCCTCTGTTGTTGACCATGAAACCTTTCAAATTAATGCTATTATACTGCCTACTACCCTTGATGATAATGCCATATCTTCTCACCACCTACGAAAATCTGTCCTACCTAAGCTACCACTACCCAAGAAGCCAAACCACCACTCAAATTATACAAATTAAATTAGACCACTTAATAATCCCCCATACAACTAACTCCTTGGATACAAAATACCACCAACCCATTAGATCCAGATATATCAGCCCCAAAAACTAAGAATTTCCCAAGACTAATATTTAAATTCCTGAAGCTCACAATTAGACTACATGGCAACCTCACAAGGAATGGGGACATTCATCCAAACCCTGGCCCAACCTCACAAGTTGACCCTAGCCCCAATTATACTATTCTCACTAACTTACGAACTTTAAATGAGGAATGCCCAGTTGGACTCTTTCCTCATATCTAGCTTTTTCTCAACTAACTGTCTTATTGCAAATATCGGGTCACTTGTGGTACATCCTAATATGAATCCAAACTGGTCATCTCCCATCTCACGTTTTATTGCTCTGTGTATTTGTTTATTAGTCACCCTCTTCGCCTTCATGCAGCATGACAGCAGTTTGATACCTCTGTTCTAACCACAGTTATGAATGTCCCCTTTGTTCTTGTACACTCACACTAGTATGTTTATTCTCTAGTCATCAGGGATGCACCTTTCTCTCCATACTGCTATGAGTACCCTCTAGAGCCATTTCTACATTAACTCACCCAACTTCTTGATCACATCTGTTGTGACCTCATCTGAGCCTGTTGCTTTCCCTGACTTCATTTACCTTAGTTCTGTTCTTATTTCTTCTAGGGGTAGGCACCTCTTCTTTTTTCATCCTATGTTGTGTCTGGGGCAGTATAGGTTCTGTGGGTTTTTCTTCATTATGAAGCTGCTGGAAGTATTTCTTCTGTCTGCCTTTGATGTTCTGTGGACTGGTGAGCAAGTTCTTGTTGGCATCCCTTATGAAGGGTGTCTGACGATTTCTTCTTCTTTATCTTTCTACCTTTGCTTTGCAAGCTGAGAGTTTCTTTATACCAAGTACTGTCACTTTGAAAATGCTGGTAGAGTGCCTTTGATGCATTTGCTATTGTAGCTGCTCTGTTAGCCTCTTTGTAGGTAGGTGGTATGCACTGTCTTTCCCTCATCCAGGGCCTTGGAGACTTTCTCGAAGTCAAACATATTTAACGGACATGATCTATCTTTAATGAATCCAAACTGCATTGGGCGCAGAGTTTGGAGATTACCTATGCCCTTGATAGCAAGGTCCATAGTGATTCTTTCCATGGCCTTGCAGATGAGTCTAGTCAAGCTTATGGTCCTATAATTTCCAGGGTCGGTTAATGGTTTCCCTTTGTCCAGAGGGATTACTGTTGTTGTCCTCCATTCCAGGGTCCCATTGATGTCATGATTTTGGCCTTGGAGAGTGCAGAGATGACCTGCTTTCTTGAGATAATAGGCTGAAGAATGGTGGCAGGTATATTTTGGATGATGACTGGAGAGGACAGGGGGGTTTAATTTGCTGCAAATCTGTCAGCTAGCAGGTTGGCTATTACCTCCAGTTGAGTATGGGTGGTGCCATCCACAACCAGTTCAGCGCATAGCTGGGTATTTCTTTTCCGTTTTGGATGCAGTTAAAGAATGCCTTGTGATTATGCTTAGCTAGGGAGGCTATGTTTGCTTCCTAACTAGCTTTGGAGGACTTGACCAGATCTTTAATTTGTTTATGCTAGAGAGGGAGTTTTCCTTCTTGTCCTTAACCATTAGTTTTTTTCTCTTGTTATATCATCCCGTTATACTAGGAGTCCACCAGGGTAGCATGTTTTTTCAGTAAGACCTAGTTTTAATTTGGGCAGGTACAGCCAATTTATTACAACTGCTTAAGTGGTTATACAGGGCATTGGCGTACGCCTCTACATAGGAGTCCGTGTTATCTGTGTTTGAGGGGGTTTTGAAACTTCTTATACTATCACTTAGTACCTATGTTAGTCAGCACAATGTCCAGGACATTTGAGCCTCTTGTGGGTGTACTGACTAGCTGTTCCAGAGCATTTGCACTGACAAAGTCCAAGAACCTCTAATCCAGCATGTTTGCAGTCTTGTATGTTTTCCATTTGACAGTAGAATAATTGAAATCACCCATGAGTATGGTGTTGGGCTGTATGGTAAGTAATTAAAGTAAATCCAGGGAAACAGTATGCTTTTCATAGTTCGTGGTGGGGGGCCTATAGCTAGCTATGATGTGGTAGGGGGCTTTGCCTATAGTTAACTGGACATGAAGTAGCTCAAGAGTCATACTGTTAGACCAGTCTCGAGGCATACTTATTCCTTAATGAAGATGGATACACCTCCTTCTTTGGTTCTTTCATGCTCAGTTTGTGGTCTGAACATATGGAAGACATTTTAGCCCTGCATGGCTGGGGTGCTTTCTGTGCTTTTGAACCATGTCTTGGTGACTGCACAGATGTCAGCATCTTCCAAACTAAGCAGTGCTTCCAGGTAGTGCAGTTTCTTGTTTAGACTCCTAGCATGATGCAGCAGTACCTTGAGTTTATCTAGACAGGATTTTGTTATGTTAGGAGGTTGGTTATTTTGACATTGCCTAAAAAAGGCACAATAGGGGTGGCTAATGCCTTTGCCGGTATCTGAAAGCCTAGAGGAGACAGGTGCAGACTATCTCTGACAAAACAGCATGACCTGTCAACCATGTCTTCCCAGGCTGACAGATATTGAATCCGCTTGGACTGGCACCAGAAGCTAAGCCATTTGTTAAAGTCAATCATTTTTTGTTTGTCTTGCGGCATCATCCTTGGAGAAGGTTGAATGCTGCTTAAGGCTAAGCTTATACCTGTCTGTTTCATATAATCTAAGAGTTCAGTCATGTCTCTTTTCATATAGTCCACTGAGGTACATCTCAAGACATGCAACCCACATGGACTATGACAGAGTCATACCGGTAGTTGTGGTTGACTGACTTGAGTGATGAACGACTTGACAGGTCCTGACACCTGACTCCACATATTTCCTGTTCTTCCTCAGATGCTAGAGTCCTGAGTACTTCTTTGAACTCTTATGCCTTCTCTCCAGTCAACTTCCAGGTCTTCAGTCTAGTCTCTGTTAACCTTAGAGCCTTCTCTGACCACTGCTTGCAGCTGATTGTGGCAACCAGTGGTTTATGCTGTGGGCTAGAGTTGCATGTTGCCACTCTTATATTTGATCTTGTGACTCTCTCTTGCGAAAACACATGTTGACCACCATCAAGAAATTTGCCAGACAGAAGTCTAGAATGGCTTCTCCTTCTACATTTCAGCTGCCCCACCCATGTTGATCCAGACAATTCTCACATCCTGTTATATCTGTCCTGATGTGTGAATTCAGGTCACATTATCAACACCAACTTCTGTTATCCTGGTTTATCTAACAGGTCACTATCACAACCCTGCTGTGGGGGGCACAGACTGAGATTATAAATACTGTCATCCTTACATTGGAGTCTGATTGCCATGAATCTGTCACAAATTCTGATGACATCCCTCACTGTCTTTTGAAGCCTCTTCCTAACCACAATTCACACACCATTTCTAGTCTATCCTCCCTTGAGTAGTAGACTCTGGATCCCAAGCCAAGTAACTTTGCTGCACTGCCTTTCCATTTTGCCATCTGGATGCAGAGTATCTCCACACTCCTCATTATCATCCCATCATCCACTTCCCAGACATTTCCTGTCAGTGAACTTATACTGAGTGTAGCAATCCTTAGTTCATGTTTGGCAGGTTGATTAGTTTTACAGCCTGCTTTCACTCAACAGAGCTCTCCCTGGTAAACCGAGCTAGGCAACTGGACACTGGTTGGCCAGTAGCTTATTAAGCTAGGGCTGCTGGGTTTTATGGCAGGGACATACTGGCCAATAGGGGCACATAGACCCCTCCCCACCATTAGCATGAATCTCTGGTAAGGGTAGAAGTAGGCCAGGTCCTGAACTCTCTTTTAATTGGGAAATACTATGCCCATTTTTAGCAATATTAGTCAATGTGATGAAATTATCTAGAGCCAATTTTTACACCATTGAGTAGCTAGCTAGCCCTGACATGGCCAGAAGTCAGGATTGAACCTTGTACTTTGTACATCCATGGCAAAGTCCTTAATTATTATGCCAAATAGGTTCATAGATTAGTACTAAGCTAACTGTAAGCCTAGCAAGTTACCCCCATAGGAGAATCAAACCCCTCACCTTGCGTTTGTATGGTAAACACCTTAACCATTATGCCAGCCTCCCTTGGCATTAATAAATGCCAAGTAAATGGTCTTTTTAGAAGTACCATTAATTTCCTGCCCATACCCAAAATATCTGTACTGTGATCCCATCACTGATAAATACCATTTACAGTTGCCAGATCTTTGACTTACTTGTATGGCTGTCATGTCTTTTCTCTTCAGACCTAAAATTCAAGCTGTAGTAGGCCTATGCATTTCACTGGGCTTTCTGATTTTTTTTAAAGGATACTTTAACTAAGGGCACTGCTTGGCCATTTTTAGCATTTTTACCAAGCATTTTCAACATGCAGCCTAAGGATCACCATTATATAAAATGGCAGTGGCTTCATATACCAGCAGCCAAGACTGATGGCTACAGTGACTATAGAAAACTGCATTCTGTATGGAAACTGACATATCATAGCACTTTGGTTTGTGAGGCAGTGTTATAATGTAAGTAAGGTGAAAACTTTTGTCAACAAAGCTATTAGCCATAAATATGAGTTTGCATTTAGTTTCGCAAATGATTACTTGGAGCTTATTGCTATTTTTCAAAATTAAAAGCAAAGAAAAAAGTAACAAGGAAAACCGTAGAAGTTAGTCACCAGGTGAAAAGGGATGTAACACAAGTGATAAGCTAAGGTCATAAATGTGTTTTCAGGCACAGAGGAGCAAAGGGGAAAAGAAGCAGCAGAATCAAGCAATGTGTCCAAAGAAGGGGAAAACAACAGGAAACGGGGTACTGTACCAAGTGTTTGCCTTAGCAGTCACAGCAGAACAGAGGGTAAGCATACCAGACTGGGAAGGAAAAATGGAGGTCATAGTGAAGCATGGCAGAAACAGTCATCGGCCCCAGCAGGGTAGAGCTAGAGGGAGGATACGAACTGGGTTCCAGATGAGTTGCATCACAAATCCTGAAGAACTGGATGAGGTACTAGATACAGCCTTAGCAAAAGTTTTAAACAGATAAATTAGCAATAGAGCCAGAAGACAAGAAAAAGCCTACAGTAATGGTGGCCCTGCCTCATAACACACAACAGGACCAACCCTGGCATTATGTACCAATAAGCCTACTCTCAGAAGCAGGCAAGACTGAAAAAAATCTTACAGAAAAACTAATGGCATACCCAAGGGACACTGCACTCCAAGATACGAGTCAGCACAGCTTTGCAGCCAAGAAATTATTCTAGTCCAGTTTAATTACCAGGAAATAATGGACTCCAATATATCCTCAGAGGTGACTGTCATATCACAACTCCATATCTGCAATTATTTGCCCTAAATAATAAAACAGACTACTCAGAACAGTGTGACTGTAGTGGAAATGTTAACAGTCAGATTCTGCTATTAACATGACTTAGTACACTGGCTATAAACAGCAAATAAAACAAGTTCTCTTAATTTACAGAATTTTGCTGCAGTTCTTAAACTTCACAGTAACTAACACTCAAGAATGGAACTGATATTTTCTGTTCATTTAGTTATATATTATTTGTTAACAAAGGTAAAGTACTGATCCCACTTGACCTTTTAAAGGCTCAAGTAGGACAAAGCATATAAGTAATAATGGAGCTAGATTCAAGACAGAGATTACATTATAAGACTGTCAGCTATATTCACAGTAAGGTAACTTATTAAGTGTGGTCTATTAAGATTTAACACTAATGTTATTTAGTACATATCAAAAACTTAAGCTGGTTCAGAATTTCTCCAGTAAAGATTCTACTGATCTCTCTCTCCCTTATGTCACTGAGAAAAGATACTTAGGACTCCTTTTTGAACATCTTTCCTTTCTTAAACATGTTGAAACTCAAATCCACAAAGTGCAAGTAAAACTAAGGTTATCCTATAAGATTTCTCAGCTTCCTACTATAAAAGGTTGATGTGCCGTAGCCAATAATCTACTTCTCCCCAGCCTTGAACACGGTTTGCCCATCATAGCACAGGACTCTTTTACTTCTATTACTAATGTCCTCCAAAAAGCTGGAAATCAAATTCAAAGATGTATTCACCTCTCCAACAATTAGGATCATCATTACCTCACACTTAGCAAAGGAAAATGGCCACCTGCAAGTGACAGAGGCACATTTCTGCTTAACGTGATGATATTTAAACTTTTTAACTGAAGGTACTGTAAATTACACATTACAGATTCCACTTACTCTCTACACACTTCTAACTCTGTTCTTCTCTCATGGCCTCTCTATTGCCACATGTGAAAGACTATTCTCTAAATTTGCCCTGCCTGCTGGAATGCACTACCAGAATCTATCTGACACATGTTTTGTCTTTTAAGAAGTCTCTCTTCCTTCACATGATGGAAATAAATGTAACTATTTCAGAGATACTAGTTAATATATGTGCATAATTCGCATGCACTCCCATTTCTGCTAATTAACTGCAGGCCTGATTAAAGAACCATAGCAATATTTAAAGCGTGAGGGATAATCCAGAATATTGAGCTGGTCAGTCTATCTGCAGACCGTAGAAGTGTAGGGGATAAAATGATGATATTGTGGTGGCTAAAGGACAGGGAGGGGAAGTGATATGCTTATTGTTCCTACTGCACTGAGCTTCATTTACTTGTTGGCTAACTTGCTATATTCTCTCATATAGTCCATTGTATTATAGTATGCAGTACACATTACAAATGTCAATGCTTTTAAAAGACCCCTTGCATGTTTGCTCTACTTAGGATATATATTTTCTACACCCTCTGTTAAATAAATAAAAATTTAAAACTCAGTACTACTTACAGCAGTTAGAATATTCACAGTGATAAATACATTTTCTTAAACATATTTCTCATCTTGACATAGTGCTGTTTTACCTCAAAATGTGTCTGGAACCTGGATGCTCTACATAAAAGATGCAGTTTTGCCTGGTGCCAATAATCATTCCAAGTTCCTGCTGAGAGAACTAGTCACTCATTCAATGTCTTATGGCACAGAATTTCTGCATTGCTTATCCTACAGAGTCCTCTTGTGGAGAGTTTAAGAACTGTATGCATTCAAAAAAAATTGTTATACTGAAGAACAAATAAATGCCTGTGTTTCATCTCTCTATGCAATACGGATATTACTTTGGAATTAAAGAGACTAAGAATGAAAAATAAATTACCACTTAAGTGTGTATATTGTCTAAACCTTTTTAAGCAACTCATATGATGTACTGATTTTAATGAATACTTTAGGAGTAGAGTAACATTGCACATAATATACATTCCATTGCTCACAGTTCCTAATTCTGTTAAAGGAAACCAATAAAATCTGTAAAAGGTTCAATCTTGTTTACGTAAATGCAATTAATTTTTACTTACAGCAGCATTTGTTGGTATAATAACACATACACACATACACATACACTCACACACACACACATATAGAGCCAGTGCCCACCACATGCATCAGTGTTACTCAAACAAATGAAGGCTGAATCAACTAGAATAACTTTCAAATAAGGTAGTATCCCATCATAAAAGCCCAGGTAACCGTGTTAAAAAAAATAAATAAATAAATAAATATACTTCCCTTAAAATTACTCATTTCATAACCTCAGTAAAGGTGTGTGTGTGTTTCTGTGAAAAAGCTAGAGAGATAGTGTTATGCTTGGGTACTAGCCCACCAAAGACAGGACTTCCATCTTTTATCTTGTTAAAAATAAACTCTCAGCCTTATCAAAATACTTAAATACAGTATTCAGAATGCAAAATGCATACTGCAGATGGTCAAACATAGCAAGATGATTCATATGTGCATACATGGTGCAAGCTAATGGATTTTTCTTCAACTTGGATCCTTCAGGCACCAGATAAGACAAATTACTTTGTGTCTAGTAGAATCTGAATGGTGGTGTTAGTTTGAAGACAACATATGCTCCCAGAAGCTGGCCAGTGCAACACTAAGGAAAATATAGCACCAAAGAAGATACACAAATATAGTAGTTATTGAAGCTATGCAGCTATGTAATCTATATGTCCCCCAGCACTGAAATATTCAAGGTAATAATGTCAGGAAGCAAGTAAACTGCAATTATGTATGAATATTGTTTATGCAGCATAGCACAGTTTCAGTATGCTGGTTCTCATTAACCATCAAGCAGACTGCTTCCCTAGCAGCCTTTAAAACATTCTGAAAGCCTGGATAGGTGATCACAAATTTTCAGCACGGATATGTGGAGAAAGCTTATTTAATGGGGACGCTGATACTCTCTCACCAATACAGGGTGATGTAGCTGACCTTCTTGATGGTCTCCTTTGGCTATAAGCTTAAGTTAATGGTATGCCATGTAAGCCACTCATGTGAGGAACTATGAATCTGGGTGACACAGAGAGTGACCTTAGAAGCAGCCAAATTGTCTGCTCATTCATATTCAGGAGAGATTGAGGCCATGGGGAAAACATATGGAATCTATAGTCACCTAAAACAGCATCATCTGTTCCACAGTCTAAGCCAGCCTGTTGTTGTAGGATTTTTTTTCCTGATTATGGCACTAGTGAACAGGGATCATCTAGCATCCATAGTTTCAGGCAGATAGCCATTAGGTGTAGGACTGGGTGTCTATTGCCTGTCCTCCCATCAGTGGACAAAAATGACGGTTTTTATGAGTCCCACTCCTCACTAGTCAAGGTAGGACTCTGTGCTTCTGTGCATTCTGTGCCAGCCTTGGTAGCACATTGAGCTACGCACAAGCAGAGGCATATGTTCACGTGTAGCAGCCTGTTTGGGTTTATTGTGTCAAGCAGATGGCTTGTTAAAGCAGTTACATGACACAAATATTCCTAGATCCCACAAGTCTTAACAACAGCTATTCTAGGCAGAGCTCCTTTGGAATAGACTCCCAATTCACATAAAGCTGAGCCCTCACTGACCATATTCAAGCGTAACCTGGACAATTGGATGGGAGGCCACAAATTCATCCTGGGGGTGGCACCCATGTCCCACATGGACAGTGGTATTATGTGTTGACCTTAGACTCTCTCTGCTAGTAAAACCCATTTAACCAAGGTCATTTAGAGTAACTCCAGTATAACATGGTTATTATTGTAAGGGTAACTTGAGTATAACATGGCTAGGCTTGTAAGGGGTCCCGGGCCATTAGCTTAGAAACCTATGAACCTAAGGACCTATAATGGAGGTGAGCTTTCCAGCACAGGTGGAAAATTATGGCCACAGTGGAGGTAAGTTGAGAAGAATTATGTTTTCCTGCTACCAGACTGGGATACAAATGGTGAAAAAATTATATAAAAAAGTAAAGATTATTCAGAAACTAATGGTGGTGAAGTCATGTGTCACCCACTTTCATACTCTCTCTCAGAGTATATTGGAAAGTAAAGTACTTCTGGAACACAAGACTCTAGCAAAGCCTTTCCCTTGTGGTGGTCAGACTTCTCATGCAGGATACATACCATTATCCCTCAGGTCATGATTCTTTTCTCATATGAAAGGATGCCTGCATGTTTCGAGAACACTGAAGTGAAATGCAGTCACTCGAATCACAAGTGCAATCCATATGCTATATGGGAAAAAAACAGCAAGTCTCTATAGGCTTTGACAGAGAAACCTTTTAACTCTAAGGCTGGAGCTCAGCTATAGAAGCGTGTTTTGGCAATAGTATTTACATTGTATCTGAAAACTGTATAACCATACTCCAAACAGAAAAAGAGAGTCAACCTCTGAAAACTACTTTGCCTTTACAGAACTGTTCAATTTACAAAAGTGGCATTAATTCTGGTCATGGTTCTAAAGCCTATTGTTTTACTTTTCACCTGATATCTGGCACATAGAAATCATTCAACAGCAATATACATAGGTTTATAGGTCTGATCATGATTGTCAAGTTTGCAACATACTGGCCTTCAAGAAGCTTCATTGCTGTAACCTTATGCTAACATTTTCTATTTCCCATTTGCATATTTATCTGTCTGCATAAATACACACACACATACTTACATATAGGTAGATTAAGAGGAATCTTACTCCATAATTTTGGAACAAGGAGTGCAATGTAGCTGTAATTTTTTTTTTTTTACTGATATTTATTTTGGCTACTATATTCCCAATCTGCTGTTAGCGCCCTCAAGAGTGTATTCCTTAGAATTTCAAACAAAACTGTATCATACATTGCTTTACAGGTTAGCCAGAAGTCACTTCTAAGTTACACGAAACAGACTATAATGACAGTGCTTAAAGCCTTTCTGACTAGTTAAGGTTTTCCAACCCTATGATTTTTCTCATAAGGAATCATTATACCTTTCAAAGTTCTTTTAAGTGGTTTGTTCAGTGGATCTGATCAGTCAGCATCATGGCATAGAGGATAAGCCACTAACTACAGCCTAGGTGACACAGGTTTGATTAATGGCTCTGGTGTCTGAGGTGCTGGCAGGATGGATAGAAATGTCCATCCCGTGGAATAGGGCAGTGATTTAAGTGTTCCCTGTGGGAAGGTGTAATTTATAAAAGGAAGTAGCCCTCAGATGTAATAGGCAAAATGCAGGGAGAGGATACCAAGGGGTTGGTCATAAATGGAAAAAATATCTCCTGGTGGAAGCAGTCAACAGCACACTCCCCCAGGATGCCCTTAGGTTCTGCTCCAGCCCAGCCTTAAAATGAGGGTAGTCTGATCTGTGAGGTATAAAATGGTACACAGATCTTGCTGGACAGACTAGTCATGCCTATTATAATTAGGCTGCAAAATATGCTTTCCTAACTTTTCTAGATGCACACTATTCATCTTTAAAATGCTGTCTACCTCTGTACCTTAAAATAATTCTGTCATTTTTTTAAATAACCATTTATTTTATCATAACTTATGTCATTTTTGCCTAGTCTTAATGCTACATTTATTGACAATAATGGTTTGGCTGTAACTTCTGAATCAAATGTGTATTGCTGTGGATCACCTTAAAGAACTTCATTGTCTTTTACTAAAGTAATTATGCCACACAGACTGCAGTCATCAGCATATCTGGTCATCTATAATGCATTTCTCAATTCATGTCAGAGAAAAACAATCTAAAAAGAAATGGTCTCAGTACAGACCCCTCTGGAACATCAGTTTAAACCCCTATTAGGGTAGACAGTTAACACCCTACTTTCATTTGTTGTGTCCTGGCACCTTACCAGTATTTTAGGCATTGAATTATGCATATATTAGCATGCCAATTACATCTTTACATGAAGAAGCAAAAGGCTCACATAGTACCTCAGGTGACTTCATTTGAAGAGAAAAAATAGCTCCCTTAGCTTGTGCGCTAGTATCATACAGCAATAACTGTAATAGCTGTAGCACAACAGCCTTCAAGCTGATGGAACTTACATTTTTAATTTTACTTGTTACAGCAGTTTTCATGTTTGTAGGGATACCTCCCCTTTCTTATCTCTTTAGCATTCCAAGATATTTCTTTGCTTTTTAAATCATTCTGCAAGCACATTCACTATATCCTGTGGCCATCTCATCACTGGATTGTTTACTGATAACATGTTAAGTTCACAATTTTCTCTTTAAATTTTGTAGATGGAATTAAGGAATGCATACTACTTCTTTTAACCTTTGAGAACCAGCTTGAGATCAAGCCAAGCTCTTAATTAAATCTGGAAAATTTGACAAGAAATGCAAATATTTTCTGTATTTTATTTAATCTAGACTTGTTTTAATTTCTAAGGCAATTTCTAAAAGCTAAGTATTTGTTAGCTTAGTTGGTAGGTGAGCTGGACCACTGGGACTCTTTTTCAGTCATACCCTTGTTGCAATAAAGAAAAAAATTGCAGTACTGTGCAATATAACAGAAGATATAATAAAATACAAACAGTTGCTAAACAAATTATGCAATAATATCCAAGACAGATTCATGGACTTTGTCAATGCAAATGCCTTGGAACAATTAGTCAGAGTGCCCACTAGGTATGATAACATCTTAGACCTTGTCTTTACTAATATAGGAGCATCTTGTACCATCACTTACATATAATCATCACTTGTTAGGTCTGACTATAAAGCAGTCTCCTTCAAATTAAAATTGAATCCAGGGGCCACTTCTGGTCCTGGTAACTTTAAAAATGTCTCCAAAACAAACTACCTACTCCTGAGTGATACAATGGCAAGCTTCAAACCCCCACCAAACCCAGTTAACTCTACTAAATATGTAGAAACATATACCACTGATCTATACCAACATACAAACAGCCACGGAGATGCATCTGTACTGGTGTAAACAAGCAAAGGGCATACCATAACACACACACACACACACACACACACACACACACACACACACACACACACACACACACACACACGAATTTTAATATTGACACGCTTTAAAAAAAAGAAGAGATTATTGGGTAAAAAGTAAGAGCAATACACAGAATGATAAGGCCCTCATCATTAAATTAAACATACAATTAAATATACCAAAGCAATGTTTTAGGCGAAAACAGCCCCCCAAGCAAAGGACTATTACAAGGCCATTTTTAGATATGTCCGTAATCTCAGGAGCACAAGGGAACACTGCTTTGATATGATTGTAAACAATGTTACCTACACTGAAGTTGAAGATATAGCTAACCTACTCAGACAAATTCAGCTCAAACATTACCCCTCACTCCCCTGGTCAATCTCACAGGAAATATTTGAAACAGACTCTCACTAGCAATCACACAAGACCAAGTCCTGAAAGTGCTATCAAAATAAAAAAAATACTGTGTCAGTGGGTCATGACAATATGCTAGAATGCATCTTGAACAGAATAAAGCATGATTTAGCCACAGCCCAAACATCACTGCTCAACCTTAGACAACACATAGGTTTTTGTACTCAGTGAATGGAGAACAGCAACAGTTATTCCCCTGCAAAAGGGAGGACCTTCCTTGGACTCAGGCAATTACAAACCCATAAGTCTGACCAGCTTCATATACATGTACAACAATATGGAATAAATTATCATGGAATTAATCTAACTATAAGGACACAGGGAACATCCAAACACAGGTTCCGTATCAGTTTGGATTCCTCAAAGTCAGATCAAACTTATTCAGCCTGGTGGATTTTTATGAAAAGGTTACCAAAGCAATGGACAAAGGTAAAATGATACACATCTCCTACCTCAACCTGGCCAGGGCTTTTGACACAATCTCCCACTCAAACATACTAGAAACATTTAATAAACTAGAAATAAACCTCTTTGTCACCCACTGGCTTGCCAACTGGTTCACAGACAGAACACAGGAGATCAAAATAGGGAAAGCTGCTTCCACAAAAGGACCAGTCAGCAGTGGAGTTCCCCAGGGTTCTGTGTTGGGACCTCTCCTGTCTGACACCTACTTCTCAGAAGTAAAAACCAATACTAAAGGGCTTTGGCTAACTAAGTTTGTGGCTAAGGGCAGTGATTTAATCAGCAAAAGACGCAGCCACCCTACAGGAAAGCTTCTCACAAATAAATAACTGGTGCCAGATTCATGGACTAAAGCTAAATGCCTAAAAATGCATTATCATCTCCTTTGGAAAGTCAACTCTGCCAGGAGAACTACCACATTAACAATGCATTCCAAGACTTGACCCAGAAGTTTGAGATTTGGGATTATGTGGAGAGTGACCTAACATGTGACCAACATGTGCCCACTCTAGTAAGAATGTTTGTCAATACAGAGCAGCCCATAAACAAGAGGACTGCTTCTAGATCCAGGAATATCATTATCCCCTTTACTCAGCCCTCATTGGGCCAGTCATTGCGTATAATGCCCCTTTTGTCATGTATCTCTCCAGGTACATACAAGTGGAACACCACAGAGTTACCCTACAAAAGAATACAATTTCTAAATAATATGCCCTATATGGACTGCCTCAAAGCCCTGTCACTATCTTCAGTCTCTTACAGACTACTAAGAGGCGACATATGTTTAGCATTCAAGGCATCCTCCAACCCATTACTAGCAGAGTTGTTTCATATCTGCAAGTCAAACAGTATCAGAAATACTCGACCTAGGGAGCTAAATCTCTTCTAAAACATTAACATAATGGTTTGGAGGAACAGCTATATCTCACAAAAAATACCACTGCTCCAGAACAGACTCCACATCCGTATAAAATAAATATTATCCCCCTGACCACATTCAAGCAAAACTTGGAAGAATGATGCCAGTACTCCACCAGTACTACTAATGGACAGCTCCTAAATGCTTTAGCCCAATGCATGGGTCCCTTCCAAATATCTATGTTTTCTTTTAGTAATTATCAATAGAAAAATATACAAATATAGATCTTGGAAGGGTCCTAGGTTAATCGAAACTGCAATGGGATAGGTTCATTTTTAACACCAATGGGAAAAATCAATCCATCCACAACCCCTTTTCCCATTTTTGCACATAGGTGTCAGGGTATCACTGCAACAATGACCATCATCTACAGCCAAGGTTTACACCACTGGGTGGCTAGCCCTGCCATGGTAGTTCTTCCACACCACACACTTGCATGCACACTCACACCTATAGCCAATTTAGAGTACCCAATCCACCTATTGCATGTCTTTGGAATGTGGGAGGAAACTGGAGCAACTGGAGGAATCCCACACTAACACAAACAGGACATGCAGACTCCACACAGCAGGCACCCCAGCCAAGAATCAAACCAGGGAACCTCTTTCTGTGAGGCGACACTATCCGCTGCACCACTGTAGGACAAATGGCTAGGCTTAAAATGGCCCACAAAAGCAGTTAGCCTAGTACTAACCTATGAACCTATAAGGCAGAAACTTTGCAAAAGTGTATACAAAAGAAAACAAGTACAGCTTGTGACAAATATGCTCCTGAGAATGTTGTCCTGAAGGGAGTTAAACAAGAAAAGCTACATAAATTAGATAAATCGCATTATAAAAACAATGCATCTGCATTCACACTGACATTTTAAGTATGCTCCAAGCTGACTGGTGAAGGAGTGAAGGGTAGGAAGCTGGCAAAGGGTACAAGCAAGTGAGTTTCAGATAGAGGAGAATGGATGACATAAAGCTCTGACAGCACAAAAAAGTGAGCAGCAGAGGAATATTGGAGGACTCAGAAGGTCTAAGATTCCTAGAGTACTGTTAGACAGAAAAGAGTTGCTTTAGGGCACAAAATTGGTCCATGTTAAGGACCTTGTAAAAAGTAAGAAGGAGAAAGATTTTGGGAACTCAGAAGCAAACTTATCGACTTGACTATGCCTTCTGCCTCCTCAACAATGGAGCAGCACATGACATTTTGCATTGTTTGCAGTTTTTGTATGTTTTTGAAAAAGGCTGCAATGATGACAAGAAAAGCATATTCAAGGATGGGTAAAGTACTCCTGTATCTATAGTAAGCCTCCCCTGTTCTATACATCTTTTTTGTGTAGCTGCTGTATATCTGTTTTTTTTCCTGTTGTACATCTTATTAATTTTGAAATTCGTTGGTCCTCAGGACTATTCAGTACATGACAAGATATCAATATGCTTTACATCTCATGCCAAGATATTTATAAGGCACAAGAGCAGACTTAACCCTAACTCACAGCCTGTTAGTCATTTCATATAAAAGAGGCCAGGGCCACTTCCATATGTTTTTTTATTACTATTCTTTATTCTGACTTTGAGCAATTAATTTAACCTAGCAACACTCTAATTTGTAATTATAGCAGTAATGTCATTTAAAGAATACGAAAACAGTGAACCCTGAGTAGCTGGAATCCTGTTTGAAGAACACTGTAGTGTTACTAGCTATGCTACCAAGGATAACTGATTATACTTTAGTTCTTTTGTCAATTCCATGCTAATTCGCAGATAAATAGTTTATACAAACAATAAGCATAAACAAATTGAAAAAAATGTGCTTGATTTTTGTGTACTCTGTAACCACACATGCATATCCCAATGCTCCATCTAAAAACACAATGTTTACAGCACCAGATAATGCACAATGTAGAAATCGGGCAGTTGTTTGGCCATGGTTCGTTCAAGTACTAGCTACTTTTGTGTTTGATTTTTACTCAACTATTTATTTTTGAGCAGGTAGGTGGACTGAATTAATGCCAGCCTTTTTTAATGCCACAACATAATTACAATCAATTCATACTATAAAAATGTACAGCAACAGAAATGACAGTTGCAGAGTTCAATTTCAGGAAACCAATGTATATTTGAGGACACATTCTTCAAAAACAAACCAATAAGAAAACTTGGAATTGTGGGTAGACAAATATGGGGGCGTAAGAGAAGGGAAAGGGTAAACATTAATAAAGATAGAACAGAATAGAAGAAAAATTAAAGATGAAAAAATGTTTCAACAAGATTAATCACTAAAAGTAAACAACAGTTTACAGGATCCAGATCATCTTTGGACAAATGCCAGGAGTCAAGATGTTGTAGATAATTGAACAGAGGGAGTGGATGATGACATGTATGAAATGAAAAGGCATGATGCAGGGTCCCTCAAATATAAGTAGTGATAATAGATTAAGTGCTAAATGAAAGGCAGATACAGTAGGAATGCTACCCACCTGTGGCAGGAAGGCATTTCAGATTTGGGGAGCATGGTATGACAAGACCTTTAATCCAAAAATGATGTGTATTGGAGAATGGATGGGGAATTCATGTCTGCACTGACACGGCACATGTAATGACAATGAAACAATGGCTGTAGGGAGAGGCTATCTTCCAAGCAAAGGAATATGAAGGTATGTGTTGAAAGAATATAGGTGGACCTATGGCAAATAGGGAGACAGCTTTATGGACAGGACTATGGTGATCCTTTAAAGGATCAAATCTAAATCAATATGGAAAAAAGTATTTTTAACAGATGCTATTTTCCTAGACCTCAAAAATGCTTTGGAAAATGCTGACCATACCATCCTTCTTCAAAAACTACATAACATGGGATTCTCCCAGGATGATGTTCAATGGTTTACTATCTATCTGTAAGGCAGACCTTTTGTAATCCATGCAAAAAATCACATTTCTAACACAGGTGCAAGATCTAAGAAGTACCACCAGGGTCCCTTTTGGGATCAATATTGTTTTCTCTGTTCTTCAATAACATATCCACAACCCTTTGCAGTCAATATCATCTACTCTGAGCAAATATTTGCAGGAAAGAACTTCTTTTCTCCAGTAGCATAAAGTACAGTAGTGTAAGATCTTACTACAACAGTAGATGGCCTACTCCTCACTGTTGCAGTATTCTTTACTCTTGGGATATCCTGCTGAGGATAGCCTACCATCCAGCCAGTATTCCAAAATGTTCACACCTTCCTGGAGCTGTACATCACACATATGACTAATCCATGCAAAAAAATCACATTTCTGACACAGGTCCTGGCTCTGGAAGTGACATCAGATTTATAATCCTTGGTAAAAGTATTTACAGAAGACCAAGTAGTAGCTTCCAAGATGGATCTGGTATCCATACCCTTGAAAAAAGCGCCAAAAGAACTACTACCCTGGTAGAATAAGCACAAACAGAAGCAGAAAGCTGATTGGCATGGAAAGAATAACAAAAAGAAATGGTCTTGGAGATCCAGAAGGAGAAGGTTTGTTTTGACACTGGCAAATTCAGTTTCCTGGCATGAAAGGAAACAGAAAGCTGCTCAGATTTTCCGACGCATTTTGTCTTATCTAAATAATATCTGAACTGTCAACATAAATCCAAGGTGTGTAGTACCTGCTCACTAGCTCACTGCGGAAAAGGAAAAAAGGAGGAAAAATGAACAGACTGATTCAAGGACAGATCATTAAACTCCTTGGGCATAAAAGAAAGATTAGTATGAAGAGACACCCTGTCCTTGGGAAAAGCCAAAACAGGAGGAACTGCCATAAGGACTTGGAGTTCAAAAACTCTCTTGGGTGAAGTAAGAGCCTCCAGCAATACAGTCTTCCAAGTACAATGTTACAAGGAAGAAGAAAAGAAGAAAAAGCAGACTCAAAAGAGGACTGAGTCACTTTTTCATGAACAAAATTAAGGTCCCATGGAGGGCAAATAAGCTATCTTGCGAGGCCTGATATGAAGGATGCCTTTTTGGAATTGCTTGACTTCAAAACTAAAAGTCAAAGGTGGACTCAAAGGCAGGCAGGCAGAAATGGCTGATTAATGAGCTTTAAACAAAAGAATATGCCAAACCAGAACCGAGTAATTTACAGAAATAAGAAAGGACCGTAGGGACCCCCCACAGAAAAAGTGTCCTGGTCATGTTCGAGACACAAAATAGAAAATCTCTTCCATTTAGCTAAATAGGATTTTCTAATAGTGGGTTTTCTGGCCTCCAACAAAACCCAAAGCATGTCCTCAAAAAATTGGTGCCTAAAAGGCATCAAAACCCTGTCAAAGTGTGGAAATGTGAAGGTGAATGTGAGACCCCTTGTCTTGTGTGAGAAGCTTGTGATGACTGCCCTTGGCCAGGTGAAACAGAAGGGTGCCAGTATTGACTGGGCCAAAAGGGAGTCACTAGCAAGATTTTGGGTGTGCCCCACATGATCTTGTGCAAGTTCCTGTGAAGTAGAGGAAGAGGAGAATAGACATACAGGAACATCATTTTCCAAGGAAAAGGCATAATGTCCACTTTCCAAGACAGTGGACTTGGAACTCTGGAACAAAAGTGGGGAAGTTATCCATTCAGCGGGGAGGCAAAATGATCTACTTGAAGAGTACCCCACCAGTGGACAATGCCCAGAAACACCTCTCTGAAGCATCCATTCATGAGAATGGGTTCTGGACTTGTTTAATGGGTCTGTACTCTAGACTATGATCTAAAGGGATGTAAACTGCCTGAAGAACCAAATGATGGTGGGTTGCAAATTCCCAAACCTGAAGAGCCAGCCTGCAAAGAAGGTAAGACTTTGTGCCCCCTGCTTGTTGATGTGCCTCATGACTATGGTATGATCTGTAAAGACCTTTAGAGGACCAGGAACCCAAAGGGAGTGAAAAGGCCTGAAGAACTAATAAATCACTCCATCTCTAAATCTAATGTTCCATCTAGTTGGAAACAGTTCTACACCCTTCCTATTCACAATGGAGGAAACTCCGTGGAAATATCTAACTTCAGACCAATTGCTATCCTCTCCCCTCTCTCAAAAATCCATGAGAAATGCATAGACAAACAAGCAATGCATCATCTCATAAAAGATAAACTACTCACCCCTACTCAGCATGGCTTCCGTCCCAAACACAGTACCACCACAACTCTTCTATCCTTTCCCAACACTACTGCTCTAGCCAAAGATAATCAAAAACTTATATCCTGCCTATTCCTTGACCTTTCAAAGGCTTTTGACACAGTTTCGCACTTTGCTTCTTAACAAACTCATTGACCTTAATGTCTCTCTGGACACAGTTGCATTGTTCTCCAGCTATCTCACTGATAGACAGCAATCAGTCAGATGGGACTCTGCAATATCATCTTCCCTTCAAGTAAAAACTGGTGTCCCCAAAGATCCATTCTTGGTCCTCTGCTATTTAATATCTTCACCAACTCACTTTACTCCTCTTGTCCTAATTCTGCCATCATCCAATATGCAGATGACTCTACAGTCATTACTATTGATAACTCCCCCTCTGAACTCCTATCTACTACCCAGACATCCTTTAACGCAGTAGAGATCTGGCTCACAAAAAACAGCTTATCCTCAACCTTAAAAAAACAAAATTGTTACTCTTTCTTCCTAAATCTGTTAACCAAATTAAATCTTCCTTTTCCATAATGTCCCTAAACAACACTCCTATAGAAGTTGAATCTAGAGCAAAACTACTTGGCATCACCATTGATGATCAACTAAAATTTGATCTACACATCAGCACTTGCATCAGAAAACCCCATCAGGATGGGTTCAAAGATGGCTGCCGTTCTGTGAGCACTGCTGAACTGCAGCTCTCCATTTAACCTGAGGAAATCTAAACTCTGAGTGGATACTATAAAGATTTTAACATCAAATATTTGATGAAATAACTTCAACTACATTTTACTACCCTGTATTAAAAAGAAAAAACGGAAAAAAGGAAGATATTTCACTGGATTACATCAGATTAGCTGGCTCTGCAGAGAGAAGTAAACAAAGGAACCGTGTGCTTTCTATACTGCAAGTTTTTGTGTTTTAACATGTCAAAAGAGGAAAAAAAACATGGATATAATCACTACCAAAACAAAACTTTCGGAATTACAGTCACCAGAAAAAGATGTGATTTCTAAACGACAGAAAATTACTAAAATACAGGAACAACAGAAACCAGGGACTAAAACTAAACCTGAGCAAGCATTAAACATGGAAGACATCAGAAATGCTCTGCTACCCATACAAGAAGCTCTGAAGGAACTGACTTGTCAAATACAAACATTTGGAAATTCATGTACTCAGTTGCTGGAAAGAATGGATAAGACGGAAGCTCGAATTTCTGAAAATGAGGATAAACTAACTTTACTCGAAAAAAAAACTAATCTACATGATATGGATATACAGGCTATGCAAAGCAAACTTACGGACTTAAAAGCAAGATCCAGGAGAAACATTATTATCAGAGGGATTCCAGAATCTATTCAGTATAATGAATTAATTCCATCCATACTACAAATATTTGCAGTGCTTCTAAATGACTCTGATATGGTGAAACAAATTATTATTGAAAGAGCACACAGAGCTCTGAGAGAGTTACAAGCATCTAACTTTCCTAGACCTGTATATGAGAACATACTTAATTATCAAGATGTAAACGGAATATTTACTACTGCAAAACAAAGTGGAGGCTATATCATGTGGAAAAATAATAAAATATCCCTGACACAGGATCTACCTATACAGGTCAGACAAGCTAGACAGTCTTTGTCTCCATACCACAAATTTCTTATTGATAAACAAATTAAGTTTCAAATGAAATACCCTAATATGCTTATATTTACAATGGATGGGACTAAACATGCTATTTCCACCAAAAATGAGGCAAGAAATCTGTTTCTAAAAGTTTTCAAGGCTTTACCTGCATCAGAGACTTGAATTGAACTCTCGTTGGGACTGGCATGCTGCTGAGGTCAGATCCATTGTTTACTGTGCCTCGAGGACTGGGTAATCCTTTGTTTTCGTTTGTAAAGCTTTAGGCCTTTTCCTGAGTAGTTTTTGCTTATCTTGATTATCTGCGCTCATTTCCTGACGTTTTATGGCTTCTACAAACTGTTTTCGATGAGGAGGAAGACAGGAAATGCCTAAAATGCTCTCGTGGGTGCAGATTTCGCTGTGACACTTCCGGGAGTCCGTCTGTAAAAGCGGTCCCCCATCGCGAATATTTCATAGGGTTTCCAGGCTTGGGAAACTGAAGAGAACTGTCTTAAACACTTTTTTGCTTATTTAACATTAAAATAACATGGTTATATGGTAAATTAAGCACATAGGCACATTTTATATACTTCCCTTATAAATGTTTATTTAGAATCTTGTAGTTATATTATTTAGAGAGGGTGCAGGGTTTAGTAATGTTTGTATAACTATTCTTGTCATTATAGTCTTTAATGTACTGTGTAGAGATGATAATCTACTATATTAATTAGTTAGTAGTTTGCTTTAATATAAAACTATAATAGTGTGAATTTATAACCAGGGATGTTAGTAGTTAGCTGTATACTTATTTTAGTATAGGGTTATATTCTAGCATGGGTTTTTTTTTTTTTTCTCTCTAGGTTATATTCGCAGTAAAATGATAACTCTGTTTACAGATTAAGTCTTTTTTATATGTATTTCTTTTTGCATGCGGTTTATGTATAGATAGCTAATCCAATTATTAAAACTTTCTTTTTTCGCTTTATTTTTTATATGTACTGTAATATTATATTTTCAGTATTGATTTGCTTAAATAATAGTTAACCAAGGAGCTGTAGATCATGACAGTGCTTGTTAGGGAATGTTTAGTTTAGGCTTTGTCATAGTTAAGTTAGATTATATAGGCCTTAACTGTAGAACATGTTTGAAATTTTATAATATGGTGTTTTTATGTTTGTTTCTTCTCTTTAACCTTTTGTTATTCTATGTTATACAAGACCTATACATGTCCTGGTCCGGGGTTATAGTGGGTAAGCACTGGTGTAGGACGGGATATAAGGGTTGCTTCCAGACTATGTATGGTTTTGAATTTACTTTATTTTTCTTTTATATTTTCTCTCCAAAACCTTCATTGTACAGCCAACCTTGGAAATGTGGGAATTAGACTCATGGAACGTTAAAGGGCTCCAGAACTTAAAGAAGAGGAAATTATTGTTACATGTTTTATTGCAGGCTAAGGCGTGGTTTATTTTACTTCAAGAAATGCATTTAATGAATGATCAATGGGTTGATATAAAAAAAAAAAGAAGTGGATCAGAGAAGTAGTAGCATCGGAAGGTAAGTCAAATAGTGCTGGGGTAGCTATTATTATTAAAGATCAATACAAGGAAAAAAATTTGGATTCTAACACAGATAAAGATGGGCGATGGTGCTACATTACTCTTGCATCTACCATATTTGATAAACCTATTTTACTTCTAAATATTTATGCGCCCTGTAATGATCAACAAATATTTATAACATCATTGTACTCAATTCTAACACAATTTGATAGATATTATGTAATTATTGGAGGTGATTGGAATGCTTACCAAAATCTGAAGTTGGATAGATCTTGCCCACAAGGAGCATTTAATAAGCAGGCTGCATTAGCACTGAATGATATTAAAGAGGATTTTCAACTTTATGACCCTTTTCACTATTTGAACAATGTTAATAGCACAAATAATTTTACATTTTATTCCCCATGTCATAAAATGTGGTCCAGAATAGATTTCTTTCTGATTTCAAGAACATTGATTAATCTAGAACCTATAGTTGTTATAAATGCACGTTGAGTTTTGCTAAGGAGGTAAAGGATACCTTGCGACAAAGAGGTTATAATTGGTCACTTAACCCAAATTTGCTGAATAAGGAAGAAATAATACAAGAAATTACAAATTACCCTAAATATTTATTGGCTGGCCTAAAGAAACAACAATATACCCCAGATATTGAATGGGCGACAGTTAAAACACAAATAAGAGGGATCCTTTTGCAAAAAGCTTCTTATAAAAAAATACTAAACAGGGATATTAAAAATTTAGAAACAAAAATTAAACTACTTGATCAAGAACAGATTCGGAATTTTAATGAACAAACAGAGAAGGAACTGCTTAAATGTCAAAAATATCTCTTCTTAATTCAAAATAGTAAATTAACATTTCAAGAATATAAGACGCTGGTGAGGTACACTAATCATGTTCAAACACCATTGAGAGCATTGGCTAGGATCATTAATCAATCGAAAACAGTGCAGATTTCAGAAATACAATTTAATAATATTATATATTCTAAAACAGAGGATATAATTAATATTTTTGAGGGAATATATACTAGTATTTATGATGGGCAAAAGGATATGTCCTCACACAGAATTTATGGAGAATTTTTACAATCAATTAAGTTTCCAAAAATAGGAGAGGATATTCAAAATGACTTGGTTAAACCGATATCCGAAGAAGAAGTAGTATATATAATCCAACATATGAAATCACATAAATCACCTGGTCCTCATGGGTTGACAGTGGAGTTTTATAAAAGGTTTGCAGATACTTTTGGTAAGATACTTTCAGTTGTATTTAACTACATAATTAGGAATAAAATTAGTGATCCTCATCTTAATGCTTCAAAAACTATTTTTATATATAAAGCCAATTCAGATCCCCAAAACCCTGATAATTATAGACCGATATCATTATAATCAATGTAGATATGAGTCAAATTCTAACCTAGATGCTATTATAGCATCTAGACTGAAGAAAATCATGACTCATATAATATCCAAAGAACAGGCTGGATTTATGGCAGGTAGACAAACCAGTGACAATACACTTACATTACATACTATGATAACACATGCTAAACAAAATAATCTTAATGTTTATGCCCTTATAATTGATGCACAGAAGGCCTTTGATAGGGTTGATATAATTTTTTTGTTTGATCTTTTACCTTATTTTAATATTTCCCATGAGTTTGTTCAAATGTTACAAATATTATATAGTAATCCCTATACTACACTGTATATTAATAAAAGTTTCTCTAAAAGAATACAGATTAAGACTGGAACATGCCAGGGCTGCCCTTTGTCCCCTTTACTATTTAATCTTTATCTTGAACCTTTGTTCTTATATATTAAGCAGAATGTCTATCATAATGTCCCAATAATTTATGGAACCAAAATATTAATGGCAACTTTTGCTGATGATCTTAACATTTATTGTGCATCTCCAATATCAGATACTGAAAAATTATTGAAGGCTGTTAATGACTTTTCAGAAGTCTCTAACTATAAAATTAACTTGAAAAAAAAACAATATCTTCCCTTTAAAAACACCTAAACCTTTTTCACTATTACCTTTGGTTGGGCATGTAACATTTAAAGAAAATATTAAATACTTAGGTATTGAGTTTTCTACAGATAATAAAGACTTCTTCAATAATAATATTAAAACAATTTGGGACCAAATAATTTCTGATTTTGGGAGGTGGAAAAATTTATGACTGCCAGTATTAGTAAAAGTTTCAATTGTTAAAATGAATGTATTACCACGGCTATTATATATTTTCAGGTCAGCCCAACTAAAACTTTCAAAGAAATTTTTTAAACAACTTCATAAAGAATTGGCTAAATTCACTTGGGAACCAAAAAAACCAGGATTTCTTATGATAAATTAATAGAGGAGGACTGGAGTTGCCTAATTTTGAAATGTATTATTTAATCGTAAACTTCTAATAGAATTCTAAGAATTGCCAACTATGATATCACTAGTACTAAGTGGACACCAACTTGGGTGATCCTGAATTATAAATATATTTCAAAGTTGAATATTAATCCAAAAGCAATACCTTTTTAGGTAAAGATACTTTGAAATTATATGGGATTATTGAACACATTAAAACGGATATAATTTCTTTACAAGACTTATTTCAAGCATTAGATCTGGTTCAGTATATGATGTTTTTTCAACCCTTTCATAGGAATCCTAATTTAAAATTGAATAATCAATTAATTGATCTTAAAAAGTTTCCATTAATAGTTAATTTAACTTTGATTGATATATATAAATATCTTGAATTTTCGGCCAACCAAATAAGACAAGAATTTAACCTACCTAAAAATGATCTTGTTATTGAGACAAATTAGAGAACTTGCTATAAGTTACTTTAAAAATTTTAAACCTGAAGATGAGACTGTGAATAAGTGCTCTGATTTTTGGCAAGCTCTCCAACAGGATATTAAATATATAACAACAACAAATAAATTAATTAAAGAATTTAGATTTCATGATAAAGTTTTGTTATCAAACTATTGGGAAGAGAAAATCCTATTGATAGACAAAAATATTATGTTAAAAGCAATTGACTTGACTATCAAATCTACTTCTCTTCAAAAATTGATATATACCCAGATGATGATATGGAATAATGCATATTATACACACCTTACCCTGCATAAATTTAACTCTAAAAACTCTCCAACCTGTCCAATATTGTAAGAATCAACCGGCTGATGATCTTCATATGTTCTGGAGCTGTAAATGCATATACAAGCTTTGGAATTCCCTTAAGATTCAACTTCAGAAGATGGGTTACCAAAGCACAACGTTGTCATGGAAATTTATGATTTTGCATATTCCCCCGAAAGAACTTTCTAGATCACAAAGTATTATATATATTAATATTTTTTTATTAATGAAGCTTTATATAGCCACGAATTGGTTAGATCCATCTAAAACATTATGGGAAAACGTTAAAGTTTTGGCAACAAGGCATATATTAGCTCATAAACTACTTTTAAATCCGCATAATAAAAATATTAATAATCCAAAAATTTGGGAACAGATATTTAATATTATACTAGCATAATACTTTTAACTTAAAGGTATTAACAATTATTTATATGTTTGGAGAGAATTTTGTAATCAAACTGTCTATTACTTGAAATGTTATTAATTACTCTTTGTTTTTCTTCTATTATTAATGTTTCACATGGAAGCATTCTTGTAAATATTGTATATTTGTTTGGTGTGATGGTTAGTGATTAGTTAGTAGTTTTCTTTTTTTTTAATTTTTTTGTTCTTGTTTTTAATGATGTATGAAAATAATATAATAATAAAGATTTATTATAGAAAAAAAAAGAAAAACCCATCAGAAGTTAGGGCTACTATATAGAAATAAATTCCTCACCACTGAAGCCAGGAATACTCTTATTAATGCCTATCTTCTATCTTGTCTAACTTACTGTTCCCAAATACTCACTAATCTAAACTCCTCCCTACTTACCAAACTTGAATCAACCTATCACAAGATAGCCAGTTTAGCAGCTCAACAAACATATAAATATCAACACTGTCTCTCCCTTAAAACCCTGAACTTGCTAGAACTTCCTCACCTGCTTCTCCAATCTCAGCTCCAAATTATACACTCCATTCTTTATCAACCATCTTTCTACCCACCTCTATCATCTCTCATCTCCCATTATTCTCCTACCAGACACCTCCAAAGCACAACCCAAGACCTATTACAAGTTCACAAACCTAAATCTAAGATGCTTGCAACTTACATAACTACCACCCCTCTATTGCATGGAACAAACTCCCTCTAGAAATAAGGAGCATTATGCACCCCAAATAATTTAAGCTAGCCACCAAAGACTACTTTAAAAAACACTGGACCTGTCACTGTTCACACCCTCCCTGACCACAACCAACCCACTTAGTACTTTTAACTAATATACAGCATGAACAACTTACTTCCCATATTATCAAATAAAATCCTAAACTTAACCAATACGCTCTCCTTTGAGCTTCAGATTAGCATATACCTGCCAAACCACTACTGCCTACCTCCCATGCTCTAATTGTACTTATCCAGTTTTGACATTAGTAATGTATAATTTGATAACTACTGTATTGATGATTGTAGCCTTTAAAATATTTCTTGTGTTATTCTAATGTTGACTGTCTCTAATACTAGTGTAATCTTTTATATGTACATCTTGGAGCTTTTCTCACCAGGCCTTTGCTGAAAAAAAGGCTTGAGTTCAGTTGGACACACCCGGTCAACAAATTTAAAATAAATAAATAAATTAGAGCCCTCATGTCTTTGACACTGATGTGGTCTGACATCTGTTGATGGGATCAAAGACCCTGCACTTTCAGGTTGCTGGAGGAAGCTCCCAATCTCAATTAGAAGCATCCATGTGCAGCTCTTGAGTTGGAAGAGGAACCTGAAATGGCAGACCTGGATTTAGGGAGATCTGCTGAATCCAGCAGCGGAGTTTGAGTTTGAGACAGTGTAAAACATAGACTGGAAACTCCACAGGGTGGCAATGCTAGAGCCAAACAGTCTTGAGGTACCACTGAAATTTCCTCATGTGGAGTTTGGCAAAGGGAACCATGGGAATGCTAGATGCCATGTACCTCAGAGCTTGGAAATCCCCTTGCAGAAAGAATAGGAAGATGAAGAAGACTGGAAACAAGCAGTCAGACAGGATTCTGGGAGGAGGAAGAGAAGCCAACATTGGGATGATCTGAATCCTGCAACCCAAAAATACTTGGCCCTGAGAAGGGCTCAGTGACCCACATGTCATATCAGATTGCATTCTGAGAATAAGGTTGAATCCCACATTGTGCAGCAGAAGCAAAGTGCAGAGTTTGAAGCAGGAGCTGCTGAGAGGGGGCTTGAATCAGAAGGCTATCCAAGTAAGGGAATATTTTAATTCCTTGAAGTCTAAACCATGGGTTGAAAGGAACTAACTTTCCAGAGAGAAAAAGGTCCAACTTCGTAGAGGAGGAAATGTTACCTGATCAACCAGGAGATCTGCAAAGATGCATTTGGTACCAAGATATCCACCACAGACAGTTGTTGCATCAAAAAGGATAGTACAGTAATTGTCATCAAGAACATACAAGAAGACAGAACATGTATGTTGGATGAGGATATGCATCATGCAAGTTACAACCTTGAGCTGGTCAGAAGAGAGAAGCTAGATTACAGGAAAATGTTTAACTCTCTAGAAATCACTAACATGAGACCTTCCAAGGGAAAGTAGCATGCTAGAAGAACAGATGAAGTGACTGAGAAAAGTGCCTATGGTACCAAAGAACACTGTACTGTTGGGTTAAAGAAGAGGAAGGTCATTAGAATAAATGCATTCAAAGGCTGACATGGGCCCATGGTCCAAGTAAAAACATCCAACAGCTGGCATAAATACCAGACTGTAGTGGGGATCTACATCTATAGGCTTGCTGGTAATGTCTGTAGCAGTTGCAAATTCATATACACATTAACAAATATACCCAAGAGTAGACTAAGCACAGAAAAGGTAAGAAGGTCTCCCTGAGAACACAACAGTAAAGACAGACTGAAGTAAAAACCCATAGAATTGTCATAACAAAAGGATGTCACAAAAAGAGGAGGCCAGCCCATTGACATGGCTGGGAGTGATTTTTTTTTCCAGAAAATGAGTGAAAATGACCACAATATACCTGAGTAACTGATGGGATAGGACAGTTGGAGATAGCTGATTGACTCTGATATGACAACATGATGAAGGGATTAGGGAAGTTATTGTGCATACCACCTTTATAGAGCTGTCATGAATAAAGACAGAAAGAGCATCCCCTAAAATACATGCTAAAGAAAAGTTCAAGGGATATGGACAGGGAAGTCTCTAGGTAAACAAGGCAAATAAGATGAAGTCTGTGGCAGACATAGAATGACAACAGTATAGAAGGGCTGAACATCTTGCCTCCCAACTGAAGGATAACCTGTACCATTCCAAGGCATGACAGTAAATGGGATAGGGATGAAGTAACTCTGAAAACAACTGTTAGGCAAGGGGTGGTTTTCCCTCACTGTAAAATCCTCACACTTTTACTTTTTTTTTTTAGCAAGAATTCTGATAGATATGTAGAATTAAATGCAAGACTTCTCTAAGCAGCACTGTAAGTAATTAGAAAGTAGCTACTCTGTAGAAATATATAAGCATATGAGTGGAGCAGAACAGCTCTTTAGTATAAGGACAATGCCTAGGAGCAGTCAATGAGTACGGTTACTCTGGTAGAACAAAAAAAAATGTAAAACCAAGGTTTGAATTTGTGACGGAGGTTTGCTTGGTGATGCATGTGCCCCAAACGAATATCACAATCTGCATAGAAATGGATTGCCTAGGCCCAGGAAATGCTCAGTTCTGAACCCACTGGAGAGAGAGAGAGAGAGAGAGACAACAGAAACCTAAATACAGGTGGGGAGCAAGGTGATCTGGTCAGAAGACCCTATATCAGACCCCTACCACTAGTTCCTAGCAAGATGATCAGCTCATTCAAAGACCCTGTATCAAACCTCTAAACAAGGTCCTAGCATGTTCAATAAGCTGCATACAGTCTCTTAAATTCCCTGCATCAGAGTCCAAGAACATGGTCTTACTGAGGGTGAAAGTTCTGATTAGTCTAGAAAAAAGCATACCATCATCTGCTCATACTGTCGAGCAGAAAGAAAGACACAGCCTCAAATGAGACTACATCTTGCTCCATAATTAAATGTTCCCTCAGTGGAGGATATACAACTCAAAATGACTGGAAAGTAAAATGCTAAGCATTCAGATGTCAGAGTATCGGGGATACTGATACAAGGGCATTCAAGAAACGAATATCTGTCTCCTACCTGGGGTCCTCAAAGGTGAGGCATGCAAAGGTCCTAGAATTGTTGCTGTGCACTTCAGTGTCAAAAGGAGGATGAGTCATGGTGGAATGGAAAGGAAAGAAACCCAGGGTTAAGATCAACAAAACCTCTCCAGGAATATACAGCAAGTGTCAACAGGGCAACTGGGAGGCAAGAGTTGTTGACCCAGAGTTTAAAACAAGACAGAAGTAAAGGAAACAAACAGTATATTTGGTGTGAGGTTCAGTCATGAGTACCCTCTGGTAGAACAGGACACTAGCCAAGAAAAGGAAATCTGTGGTGAGAAAAGGACTTGCTGCAGTACCTCAGACTGAATGGCCAGTAGAAACAGGAACTCATGGGAGGAAGAAGACATCCCAATTAGGCTCAAAGAACATGAAGGTCAACAGGACAGAAGAGGTCACAACTGACACCAAAGACTACAGATGGAATCAAGGTTGACCCTCTAGCTGCCAACATCCACCGCAAGGGTAATGTGTCAATGCTGAGAGGATAGTAGAGATCAAAAGTCTTTAGGGAGTCAAAGTTGACCTTACTGAGGCAAAGGATGACCTCAAAGGAACTCTCAGGGTGAGAAGCAGAGATCAATGGTGTTGAAGTCAGACCTGGAGCCTCAGGGTCAGGAGAGGTGAGGTTGAAGCTGATAACATTGAGGATGATCTCACTGAGGTCAAGGCTGACCCTTATAGGAACCTGAAGATGCTGAGGAAGTATCAGGGGTTGAATGAAGTCAAGGTGAAACCCAGTGGTATGGAAGCTGACCACAGCAAAGCAAGAGTCAATTCTGAAGTGGACCTACTAAACTCTAAGGAGAGACAAAAGGTTACAGGAAAATTTGCTAATAACAAGAAAAAAAATAGCATCTGGTTACTTATGTCATAATATAGGAAGGCATCAACCCTATGGAAGGAGTAAAGCCTGAAAACCCTATAATGCTAAAAGACAGGATAAATTCCTGGTGTAAAGTATCCAACTGTTACTGCAGTAGAAATAGGTTTGGTGAGAGCATCAAGCACAAAACACCAGTTGAATAGCAACCACAGAAAAAAAAGCACATCGTCTCTGGATTCAACATAAACAATGCTTCTGATGGATGTATAGTAACTATATTTAAGCCTTGTAAGACATGTAACGGAAAATATCACAGTAAAATTACTTTTACAGCATGACCCAGCAGTAACAGAAGACATATATTTGGATTCCATCTTTTATGTATAGACTTCTTAGGGGAGACTTATGCCTGGCATGCAGAGCAATCTCTGACCCAAAACTAATGAATTTGCTGCACATCCATAAATCAAATGGGACTACAGCTACCCATTCCAGGGACCTAAATATGGTTTCCAACTTGAACAGGGCATGCTGGAGGGACAGATTTGATGAAGCAGAGAATCTCTATGACACTGTTCAAAAGGAACCTGGAAGAGTGGATGAGGCACCATAAATTTTTATGGGGGATAGTGCCCACAACCTTCCTGGACAAGGGCAGTCAATAATAAATGCAATCCTGGGTATTGACTAGAGTATCTATGGTATAACATCAGAATGAAATGGCTAGGCTTGCAATGACCTCCAGGTCAATAGCCTAGTAACCTCCTATGATCCTATGAAGTTTAATCTGCAATGTGTGTGTTTCTGTGGCATGAAAAAAAATGTAATCTTATAAACTTTCTCATTAAATTTAAAGCAGAAGAACAGAAATGTAATTTGTGACTGAAGTATAAAGTCTAATTTTCTGCCTTCCTGAGTCAAGAAGCCAGGGTCCAAAAATGCATTTAAAAAACTACAGATAGCTGATCAGAAATAGGAAAGCATTCATTAATATGCTCCAGTTCTTCAAGGAAGGGGGATATATGGACACAATCTGGTTACACCTTTAGCATTTGTGGGGACAAATAAGCTAGAATATCTATTCTGAGCTGAAACCAGTGCAGAAGGTCAGTCAAGTCTTGCTCAAAGGAATTGAGATGACCACATATATGTAAATGTACTGTTTTGCCATCTGCCTCTATAGTATTTTAGTGCATAGCATAACTAAAAATTCAGCATTATTTGAGTTAGTGTCATCTAGGTTTATTTAGCTGTTACACTTTTCCTTTTAAATATTCCATCTCTTCAACTGATTCTATTTTTCTCTCCACTGTAGAACTATATTTACATCTGCATATTTAACATGCATCATCACTATCTTAAATGCTTTATTATCCAAGTGTTATTTATTCACTTCTAAGATCTTGTGGCTGGTATTTATGTATTATTTATTATTTGAGGAGTGGTTATTTAAAACTGTATGACTGTCACTGCTGAAGTGACACCCGAACCCCATGTGCAAAAATGGGAAAAAGGGATGTGGATAGATTGCCGAGCTGCTGATATCTGAATCTCATTAGCCAGATTGGGTGTTCTTTAGTGCTGTAGTTTGCTGAGCTGCTGCCTTCTGCATCTAATTAACCAGACTGCTTAACACACTGCCATACTTTGTTTATTATTTCATTCGTCTATAAATGAACAATTGCATGGAAGCTGAGTCTCTACTCCAAATATTAGAGTGGAGGCAGTACTACCTTCCAGGATGAAAAATTTGACAAACCGCATAATACAACCAGCCTTACCAAAGAGTTGTGTGTGTGAGAAAATAATTAGTGAGGAATTCATTATGGGTTAGGGGCACTGGAAGACACTGTGTTAATAGTGAGAGTGGTAAGAACGAGTTCTGGGATCCTAGATCAGAGCATCCAAGTTCCCTTTCTCACCACTCTCACTCTTAACCACAAGTACTTCCAGTGCCCCTTACCCATGATAAATGCCTCCCAAATGAATTATTTTCACATGCACAGGCACACACACATGCACGCGCACACGCACATGCCTGTAAGTGGTTTGAATGTGGATGTTGGAAGCTCATGCCCCGGGCAGCAGTACATATTCCCTCTATGCATGTGAGGTCAGGTTGCATTTAGTGAATTAATTAGAGAATCAGATTGGTGTACACTTAACTTTAAACTGTTGGGCACTAGTGGTGTGACTCAACATACCATACCCTCTGGTGGTTGTCAAACCTATTTTGGGTGATGGAGTGGATCTAAGAACCATAGCCCCTGTTCCTCCTATATCTGCAATGAGATTTGACTGGCAGTGGCGAAATTCTAGTATCATCACTACAGTGGGGTCACCAACATACCTGCTGCCCAAAAAGACAGTTTGGGAGATTAAACACTCTTGAGCAGGGTGCTCACCATGATGGAAACTATGGCAAATGTGCTCTGTGAAAAATAGCGAAACAAGGGGCATTATGGAGTTTGAGGAGAGCTCACACTTTGGGAAAGCCTAAGATGCACAGACAGAGCAACAACCAGTCCTTCAGTTTTAGATGGATGGACTGGACTGTGTAAGATCCAATGTTTCACCCTCCTCTGACTTCTGACCACTACTATCTCACTCTTAAATGTGCCAGCTGATTCCATGTAATAGAAAGTGCAGACCTCTTCCTCCTTCACCTCATACACAGGACACTATGTAATAACATCACTCACCAAGCTACAGATGGGCTAAATAATATACCATACCAACTATGATCCATGCAAACAACACATCTGTCTTAAAGACATTGGCTACTAGTGACCACACATTTTCATTTCTAGACCCTCAAATAAACTACTCACTTCCAAATTACATTTAACGTTGACCTACACAGATGGATAAGATCTTTTAAACATTAAAACTCAAAGTTCCTACAGTCTTGCAGCTGTTTCCTTTGACATTTAACTCTTCTAACACCTGTATTTTCTACTTAATCTCTACACCTACCTCTTTAATTTTTTATTTTTTTGTACTCACTTCCATTTTAATTTTTTTCATGGAAATTCAGTTTTAAAAGTTTAAGAAGCAATTTAATACAGCCAAAATGTATTGCAACTTGTGTAAACTAAAAACCTACTGTAAACCTGCTACCTTATTAGGACTGTATCAGAACTGTATAACATTTTATATAACTGTATACCCCAAACATCTGAGAACTGCTCTCTCCAAAGCAAAAACACAGCATCCATGGGACCTGATGGTGTAACTCAATGAGGAATTAAACCCACAGGTAGGACAGCTGTTTAATCATAGTCTTACTTCTGGATCATTAGCTTGACAAGCCTTATCTGCAAAGCCATGGAGAGGATCATAATGGACCTCATAAATAAAGACATAGGGAATTTGCAGACTTTGGATCCATCCCAGTTTGGCTTTGTCAAAGGCAGATCATGCCTTCTAAACTTGGTTGACTTTTGAAACAGTCACCAAAGCCATTGATGATATCATTGAAAAACTCATCAGCTTAAATGTTAACCCATACATCACAAGATGGGTTGCAAACTGGCTGAGTGACAGAACCCACAGGGTCAGAGTTGCTGGCGCCATGTCAGACTCAAAGCCTGTTACAAGTGGTGTACCACAGGGCTCAGTCCTGGGCCCACTCTTGTTTGGCATCTACTTTTCAGTACAAGCAAACACAGGAGGGTTATGGCTGACAAAGTTTGCAGATGACTGCAAACTGCGCCATAGTAGAAAACACATCTGACACAGATATCCTTCAGAAGGGTCTCACAGAAGCGGATAACTGGTGCCAGAGCCATGGCCTAAAGTTAAATGCCAAAAATGCATAGTCATAAAAACAAGGTTACCCCTAGCTACCAAATAGGTGGCAATCCACTGAGCATAGAAGAAGTGATCAGGGACCTGGGGACCCAGGTTGATAGTAGTCTGTCATTCGACACCCATGTAGCTAAAGTACTTAGGAAGACCTTCTACATTGCCCACCTTATCATGAAGGATTCTCATCTAGATCAAGGAGGCCATAGTCTCCTATACTCATCACTCATCAGACCAATGATTGAGTACAATGCCCCATTCGAATGTATCTGATCCGACACTTGCAGCAGCTGGAGAGGCCACAAAAGTTCCTCACCAAAAGGATAAAGGGCCTCAAACATCTGTCCTATGCTGCCCGACTGAAAGAACTCCAGCTCTATTCAGTCAGAGGTGACCTTTGCCTAACATACAAGGCCATGTCAAACCCAGATTTGATGAATATGCTTCACCTCAAAAATCTAGATCCGTCAGAGCCACAAGGCGGAGACTTAAACCTGGAGGGATAGATTCATCACCCAAAGACTCCCTATGCTGTGGAATAAAATCCCGGTATATGTGAGGCAGAGCACCTCGCTGGCCTTGTTCAAGAGAAATCTTGACCAATGGATGGGAGATCGCAGATATACCCCAGGGATTACCTCAGTGTCACTGCTCAACAGAGGCACAGCAAAATAATGGGTATAGTTCCCCATACTAAAGGGGTGGCGTGCTTGTAAATGCCCTCGGGCAGATAGCCTAGTATGAACCTATGAACCTATGAACCTATGTATATGGTCTTTCTAAGGTTTGACAGCTATGTAAACTTAACACTCATATCTGACATGTATAAACTAAGTAATGTACTAACCATAATGATAGATCTTTTCATTCCAGACCGTCTGACATGACATATGGGTCCTTGAGTCCCAGCTTGGATCTGATCTGACTGCTCTAGTGCTCCAGCCTCAAGCCCTCCCTATATTTTTTACCCAAGATGCCCTGCAATCAGGATCGAGTTTGACACCCATGCCCATGCAATCTGTGCTACCTTTATTTAGAGAAAAATGTTGGACCACTATGCAGGCAGGGGAAGGATGGCAGGTTGTCATATTGGGCGGACTGGAATAAAAGGATCTATAGTTACGTTATGTACATAACTTTTATATCCTATTCATTCAGTCTATCTGATCCAACATATGGGTCACAGTCCACAGCTACTTGAAACCTGGGTGGCTCATGACAGGAGATCTTTCATGATAGAAGCCCCAAAGGAAACCCTAGCTCTGAACATGCAATCCAGCTTATAGTACTTGACAAACATGTGGGTAGAAGACCATGCGGCAGTCTGACAAATTTCATCCAAGTATAATGTCCTGAAAAACAATGACATAGTAATTGCTCTAGCTGAATGTACCATTGGTTTTATTGGCCAATGGTCTGTTTTGAGAAGAGTAGATAAATGTACTACAATCAGACAGCCATCTGGACAGAGAAAATTTGGACATGTTCCTACCCAGCTTATTATAAGTGAAAGACACAAATAGCTGCTCATCCTTCCCTGGGCAAATTAAATTGAAGCTGTCTGTGTATGTCCAAGGTATGCAGAGCGTATTCTCCTTTGTTCTGGTAGTTTAGGAAAAATACCGATGAATGTACAGGCTGAGAACAATTAGTTTTGAAAGCCACCTCAGGCAGAAAGTACTGGTCCTGAGGGTAAGTATACGTTATAAAAAATGACGTATGGAAAAACAGAAGACAATGCATGTATTTCAGAAACTGATAGCAGAAGGTTCAAAAGAATGTCTGGGCAAGACTTCCAAAGCAAAGTTCAAATCCCAAGGAGGGGCAGGTCTTTAATAGGAGGGTTTAAATAAAATGTCCCTTTGAGAAAGGCTTTAAATAGTTTATGAGAAGCTAAGGAGACATTCTGAAACCACACGCTGAAGGAGGAAATAGTCACCAGCTATACCTTGATGGTGGAAAGACTAGACCCTGCTACAAATGAGGAAGACAAGAATTTCAGGACATCAGCCACTACAGCTGAGAAGAGTTCTTTGTTGTGAGATTTAGCCCATATAACAAACCTCTTCCATTTGCTGAGATACACCTCATGTGTAGAAGCCTTCTGACAGGCAGTAAGAATATGCAATAAGGCGAAAGGAAGGGAAGATTCCTGTACCATCACTAGAATTGGGAAGCCAAGCAGTTAGCTTTAGGTTGAGAAGATCTGGGTGAGGCTCACCAGATGGGTGAGAGATCAAATCCCAAACTGGGTCTAGGAACCAAGGGTGTTCCTTTGCATACTGCCTTAAGAGAAGGAACCAGATCTGTCCAGGTCAAAATGGGGCAATGAGGATGACTGTTGCCTTGCACCAAATGTCCTTCTGCATGAATTGTGATATGAGTAAGGTGGGGAATAATCATAGAGTAGCCCCTGAGGCCAACTACTGGACGAAGGGTGCCTGGGGTTCTGCCCCTGATGAGGATGGATGGCCAAATAATTGCTGTACTTGGTATTGTGAGAGGTTTTGAACAGTCAGCATGCATGGTTCTCTGCATGGAAAATGTCCTTGCTATCACTGGATTTAAGCACCACTCATAAGGAAAGAGAAGACTACTGATCAACCTGTCTGCTAGATCACCGAGCCTCCTGGGGATGGTGTGTTGCAATGAGAAAGTGGTTAGAAGCCATTGCCCATTATCATACCCTCATGGCTTTTCAAAAGAGTAAGTTAGATCTGGTACCTCCTGCCTGTTTCTGTACCAAATAACAGTCTTGTTGACTCTCTGGATGTTTACCTATCTTAGAGGAGGCCAGTTCTGAAGTTCTTGCAATACATGGATAGCTGCTCTCATCTCTAGCATGTTGATGTGAAGACAAGCCTCTAATTCTGACCACGGATCTTGGACCTTTCTCCCTTCATAATGCTCCACACCCAAGGGAGGATGCATCCATGGTTACTGTTGCTACTGGAGAGGGAAGCTGAAAGGGCCCATCCCGTTATTATTGGTTGTTGAAGCCACCACTTCAGATGAGTCCTACACAATGGAGTAATTCTAATGGGATAACACAGTGAATCATGATTCTGTGGCCACTAAGTTTGGAGCCTCCACTGGTGCTGGTGAATCCTCATGTTATAACGGGTGAATTGTACCACAAGTATGGCTGCTGCCATAACCCTAATCTTCATGCAACTATTCTTGAGTTTAGGTGATCGGGGTCCAATAAACTCTGAACTACTGTCTGTAACAATGTAATTCTTTCTTGTGGTAATGTAATCTGAGTAGATGTAGTATCCAGATGGCATCACAGAAGCACTATTCACTGAGTGGGTTCCAGATTGGACATGGGCAAATTTACCATGATGACTAACATTGCACAAAGATGTAATAAATAATCCTTCACTTGAACAGACTCTCTGGAAGTGTCAGCCAGGAGCCAGTCAACTAAATCTGGGAAGATCTTGAATCCCTGTACTAACAAATGAGCTGCTACTACTGCCATGCACTTGGTGAACACCCTGGTGCTGTGATGAGACCAAATGGCAGGTCCCTGAACTGAAAGTGACTGTCTCCTAATCTGAAGTGTAGGAAACTCCTGGACTCCTTCCGTATTTTAATGTGAAGATAAGCATTCTGCAGATCTATAGAACACATCCATTCATTCTTCTAAAGACACAGAAGAATAGATTGCACCATGACCATTCTGAAGTGGGTCTTTTTGATGTAATTGTTCAAGAGGGTTATGTCCAGAATTGGATGGAGGTCATTTATCTTTTTCTAAACCAAAAAGAAGGTCGAGAAAAACCCTGACCCATGCTGGTTTGGTGGGACTTCCTGGATGGCTATTTTTCACAACAGAGAACTTCTTCTACAATGGCCTTTGTCTGATTGGGTGGAACATTGGGCAGAGTAAACTGGGGGGGTGGGCTGAGGGATTGTTCCAAAAATGTAAATCAATGCCCTCTGGAAATTATTTCTGTCACCTGTGATGGCAAACTAGGACTGAGGCTAGAGAGAGAGAGAGATGTCCCCCAACTACCTCCAGAGTGCAACAGTCAGTAATTCTTCAAGGATTCTGAGTTAACCTGTTTCAGAATGGCCCACAGACTTACTGGTGTTGTGGACCTCCTTGACCTCTGAACCTGCATCTGTTGAAGTTGCCACCTCTTCACGGCCACTTCTGTGAAAAGAGGAATCATACTGATGGTGAGACTTCCTAAACCTGAGTGATCATGCCCCCCTTCTGATTCCTGGAAAAAGTGCACAGAGATGACTCGAAATTCACTCCTATGCCAGTGTGTCTTGTCATTTTTTTTGCTCTTCTACATACATTTTTTAACTCTTGTACTGAACAAGGTGATATCTTTAAAGGGTGCATTAGTAAGGGACACCTTAAAGTTGACTATAAATTCACATAAGCCGATCCAGGCATGCTGCCTCATAGCTATGCCTGCTCCAGCTGTTTTGCTTCATCCATCTACAACATTATGAAGTAAGAGCATGGAGAGATTAGTGATATCCCACACTATCAACAGAGCAGTCATAAGTTGTTTCTAGTATTCTGGAGTAATAGGGTTCTTTAGAATAGATATGGCTTGTTGCACTAGATCCTTCTGCATATGCGAGACGTAGTTTATGGCTCATATCACAAAGAAGCCAGATATATAGGCCTGCTTCCCCAGTCTATCTAATGCCGGGGACTCCATGTTGGATAGATGGAGAGAGGAACAGTCCTCCAGCAACTCTTTTTTTGTTGGCTGCCTCAATAATGTTAGAGTCTACTGGCAGGGTCTTTGCCCAAAAGGGTTTGTCTTGGGGGGGTGCTAAGGTTCTTATCTGTCTTCCTTGGGATGGATTCACATTTATCTGGCTCCTGCCATTATTTCTTAACTGCCGATTCCACCCTCTTTTCAGCTGGTGGGACCACCCAGAAGTAGACAGAGTCATTTCATAAAATGAACTGCCTCATCCAGAGAGCAAGTCTCTTGAGGCAAGAATCCCCTCTATCTCATGAGCTCCAGAATGTCTCCAAAGGAAAAGTCTTTGGGAGGGAATCATGGGAAATACTCTTTAATATCCAAGTAAGCATCTGATGTAACAGACTCATCAGGGGACTCCAATGTGCTTCCTTTTGCATGCCATTTTTCTCTGAAGAGTGTCCCTGTGATGTGGCAGTGAGTTTGAGGTCACCAGAATAATTTTGCCCAGGAAATGCCTGCTGATAGGATAAACCCAAAGGGATGGGAATGCAGGGTGGACCTATGATCAGTGGTTCCTGTAGTTTCTCCTTATTGGGTGAAATGAATCCCAACTCCCGGAATGCTTCTTCACATTCAGTGGGATCTGAAGAAACAGCACTTGAGGCCTGATCCAGCTCCCTAAATGGGGAGAGAAAATGTGACCAGGGTGAATTCTTGAATCTGACTGAGCAGACAGCGGCACAGAGGAGGGGACCGAAGCCAAAATCTCAAATATGGTAGACTCTAAAAAAAAAAAAACAAAGGAACCATCCATCCGATCCCTTGGCTCTAAGACCCTGACACTGGATCAGAGTGCATCCGAGCCAATGTAGTCAAATCTAAAATCTTAGGAGCCAATGAAATTTGGGCTGATGGATCTTGGGCCACAGGATGTAGAAAATGAAGCAGATTCAGGGGCATGGGTGCTGAAGTGTAGAATGGTGAAGGTGTCTGGATGGAGGTAAAGTGCACAGATCCGAACATCTTCAGAGCTGACAGAGTAGCAATGATCCCCATCTCTACCTGGGTTTTGAGAAACTGCTGCAACAGGTGGTCCAAGTTAATGGCAGAGGTGTTCCTGAGGGATTTAAATGACTTAGTAGACAGTGCTAAGGATGGTCTCTATAGGGGCCTCTCTATTCTTTCAGGAGAGTCTTGCATGGTTATGATAGCCAGAGGTTCTGGATCTGAAGGTGTGATGCACAGAGGTGGGTCTGTTTTATGTTCCCCAGTTCTCTGAGTCTTCAGCTTCGAAGAAGGACCAAAGGGTTCTGCTGACTCTTTTCTCAACTGAGATTCCTTGGAGCGGGGAGGTTTATTTACTGACGTTTTAGTGTTGGTGGCTTGGTAATCTTCAGATATGGGGGAAGGAAACCCTCCAGGATCAACTTGTTCCTCCTGTCTGATAGGACTGTTGGCCCAAACGTAGCACAAATTGCACAGGAGGTATCTATATATGCTACCCCAAACAGACCATTTAAAACTCATGGGGCTGGAATTGTGTGTCTGGATTTCAAGCACTTTTTTAACTGTTGTAGTTTTTGGATCCACAGAAGAATTTTATCTCACACTGAACAAACATTAAGAGAAACAAAAGTAACTGATAGTAAGCATACCTAAAGTCCAAACAGCTAGGAAAACAACACATACACTGGCGGTGAAAAATGTCCAGACAATTATTATAATATCTCTCTATCTATAATTATGAGGCTAAAAAGTCTAAAAGTTTACACACACATTCAACAAACAGGGTCACCAAGACAGCACACAGAGGGTATATGAAGTAAATACTGAACTGCACTCTAACACACTACTTGTATAAGAAACTTCTCTCTAAGGAGAAAGAAACCAATGTTAATGCCTAAGTAACCAAAAAGTCAAGTAAGCTAATTCGCCGGTAAAGTTTTTTGGTAAAAGAATTAGGTGGAGCAATTAGCTGCAGAGGTATACACTGCTTCTCCAAAAGGTGGCAAATGAGATCTGAATTAGTCAGGGGAGAGCAGGGCATTTGGGGTAAGAAATCTAGGGAGGTCTCAAGGCTGCAGCACTACAGAGGCCAGACTGGATCTGAGACACGGCGTGAGGACCAATCTGATTGACTGAATGTATAGGATTTTAATTTACTTGCACCATTTATTGCCTCTGAACTTAGGACATGGCTGAAAATCATTTATGTTGCATTCCACCTACATGGTTACAAAATATTTATTTGTTATTTTTTTTGATCGGGTGAGTCACACTAGATTAGTGGCCTCTTTTCAGGGGAGACCCAAGGTGGTATTTACACTACTAGAGGAATTTGGCCAGGGCATCAGGAAACTTCCACTTTGACACTGCAAGGTGGTGACCGAGGACTCCTACAACAGCAAGGAAGACACCTAAGGGAAACAGTGGCATGGGGTAAGACAGAAGAGCTATGCAGAGTTTGGAGGTGGAAAGTGAGAATTTGGAGAAAAATACCATTCAGTATGGAGCTTTGGAATGCAAATAAAGATTCCTGAGAGGTGAATGTTACAAATGAACAGCATTTAGCTGTCTCCATGGAGAAGGAAGTAAGCAAGTCAGTTGAAGTGGTACAGATAACACAATTTTTGTCAGGAGTCCCTGCAGATAATGTTCTGTTAAAAATAATCATTCAGGATGATCCAGGTGACAGCTGTGCTGTTTCATGTAGTGAGATGGCAGATTATCTTCTTCAGCACTTCCAAAAAAGTTATGTGGAAGAGGAACCAGGTAATGTGGCAGCAGAGAATACAGCAGTTAAAACTTGTGTAGCAGTGACAGAAAGTAATAGAGGAAAACAACAACTAACTGAGAAGGTATCTGGTTTTGTGGTAGCAAATAATACCTTAACTAAAACTTATGCAGCAGTGACAGCAAGGAAAAACAGAGAGAGCAGCAACAAACTGTATGTAAAACTGTTTTAAAAGAGAGAGAGAGAGAGAGAAGACCAACTGTAAGAAAAATAACAAAAAATGACACTGTAATAAACAGATATGTATGGGACAATTTGGTAACTGTTCTCAGTTTTAAAGCTCAAGAAATTTGGTCTTTTATACATATTGGGTCAAACTTCTTGAGACTTGACATTTGAAACTGATGGACTGATGATGCCATTTCTGAAATTGTGTAAAAAAAAAAAAAAGAAAGACATTTATCTGTAAAATAATTATTTGTTTTCTGGTAGTAACTTAAATTAAAAAATATATATATTACTTTGCAGTTTAGAACTGATGAACTGGAAGAAGACTGTTAAAAAATGCATGCAAAGTCTTTGTGAAAGTGTTGATAATATTGTGGAAGTTAAAGATGAGAGAAACTTATAGAATCAAGGGTGGAGGTTGGAAGCTGTTTTGAAATGTGACAAAGAATGCGGTGAAATACTTTTTTGTGGCTGGTCATAGAGGGACTTTAAGATATGTTGGCCAGCCTAAATCATGTTTCTTTTGTGGGGACATTTCTCACTTAACTAATGAGAGTGACAAGGCACAGTGTTACCAATATGGGGAGAAAGGACATTCAGCAAGAACGTGTGTGCCTAATGGTAGGTTGTGTAAAAAAGGACACTTTTGGATGGATTGTCAAGACCAAACTGTTTGTTTGTTTGTGTCTTTCGGCTTTTTCCTGGTTAGGGGTCACCACAGCGGAACTCCGGTCCGCTAATGATTGGCAGTAGAGTTTTACGTGCTGGCTTGCCGGGACTAACGCACAACCTTCAACGAAGGAACGCCCATTCACGCATATCGCCACACAGAAGACGCTCTAACTGAGGATCGAATGGGCGTCTAACTGTGAGGTGACAACGCTTCCGCAGCACCACCAAGGGGAAAGGAAAGAAAATGTACATGAGGAAGGACAACAAGAGGCTGGGGGAGAGGGTGAAATAGGTGAAGAAACTGTAGATGAACAAAAAATGTGGAAGGGAAAAATAAGGAGATACAGAGTGCATGCAGGAAAAGAGGCCAGAAGAAGGGTTGGATATTAATACATTTTTTTAAGTTCTAGCCAGTGAAAAATCTGATTCTGAGAGACGAGGATTATTTGTACATAAACCCAGGAAAAAATAACCAATTGGGGAAAGAAGAAAAATAAGAAAATGAACATTTAAAAATATTTCCGCTAAACTTAAAAAGGAGGAAAACCAACAACTTTATAGTACTTTCAGTAAATGTGAACAGTCTTAACATTGCATGAAGGATATGGATACTGGAATGGTGTACCTAATGTGATGTGGATGCTAGTCTGTTAGATTGTGCAAGATTTCTTACCAGTGCAAAAATACTGCAAACAGTAAATTGTGGGGAGGAAATATTATACGGAACTCCTTGTTCTGGAGTAGCTATACTGTGTTAACAAAACAGTAAAAATACTAAATGCAGAGTTGGTCAGGATGGTGGCGTTAACTGTTGTGGATGTGAGGTGGAGAGAACATATTTATAGAATTATATCACTATATGGATAAATAACAAGCAAGGAAAGAGAGAATCTGTTTCATCAAATATTAGACTATGTGGTGGTTAACATGAAAATTATAATTGCAAGTGACCTTAATTGTGATTTAAGTGGAAAATGTAAAAAAAACCCAAAAAACAAGAAGTGATAAAATGTGGTAAATTAACCGTGTGGAACAAAAGTCAACAGATGCATAGAAGGGGGACACTTAGATCTGAAACCGATTAGCTTGTATTATCAAAAGGTTTGGTGGTAACAGATGGTGAAATACTTGTGATGGGTTTCTCAGACAATTTAACAATATGGATGGAGGTGATGGAAGAAATGGAATAAAATTAAAATAAGAAAGGGAATAAAATAACCGAGACACTGTGGGATGAAATTGGAGAGTATGAAGTATTGCAGTTATGGAAGTATCAAATAACCATAAAGAACTTCTATAAAATCTGGTCTGAATGATGGATTTAATTTAAAAATAAGTATACAAAGTGGTTTTCAATGGCAGAATGATATAATAAAGGAAGAGAAAGTAAAGTATGGGAAATGTAAAGAAATTTAGAGAATAATAAAGGAGAATGCTATGACATGGGAAAAAGAAATATATAAAAGAAACTGAGAACAAAATAAGTTATTACTGTTTAGGCAGAAATATTTACAGGGGAGAAGGAAGGAAGGAGGTATCTTCATATTTGGGTAAAATAGTAAAGGAGGATATTAGTATAATGAAGGAAATAAAAATGTAAAGAAGTAAAAACAGCACAAAAGCAAATTATGAGTATTATAGTAAAGCATATGGAAAATATGTACGAGTGTAAAAATTAGGAAAATAAGAGCGAATGGAAAGTAAAAAAAAAAATCCAGAATGAGTTAAATAAGTTACTATTACTGAACTGGCTTAATTACACAGGAAAATAAATGTTAATTCATTGATGACAGGCCAGTTGATATATGGTATGGAATGTACAAGAAATTAGTGGACTGGCAAAGAATATTTCATAAATGTACTGACAGACTGGTTGAAGAAAAGGTTTATTTATGAAGAGTTATGTAGTGATGTATTAAAATTTATACTGAAGAAAGATAAGAAGAATTAAATAAAAAATGGTGACCCATAACACTAAATAACACAGATTAGAATTTTTTTATGAGAATAATACAATGGAGAATGGATGGATGGCAGATATTATGGAATGAAGTACATACAGCATTAAAGGGAAAGGATATCAGGAATTGTTATTGGTTGCAAAAGAATTTGGGGATGATATAGAAAAAGGGAGGATGTGAAACTTATGGTAGGTGATATTAGCAGGGCATTTGGTACAGCAGAACATGACTGGATGTTATGGAGAAGTACGGAATAGGTAATAGAATTAGGACAGTGTGTGTGTCAGCATATGAAAATAATAGAGCGAGTGTTACTGAATAAGTGGCTGAGTAAAGAAATCTGCATAAAGTGTGGTATAAGACGAGGATGTCCCATGACTGGAATATTGATTGGTTATGTATGCGAGAGTTAAGTGAAATAACTTATAAAATAAAGAGGCTAGACATGTGATACAACAGGAGGTGGGGATTCCAGTAGTTTTGACAACCAGACAATACAGCTGTAGTTGCTAAGAATAAAATATGGATGAGGGAAGTGTTGGCTTGTCTGGATGGATGTTTAAAGGAAATGGGAATGACTCTGAATAAAGATACAAGTAAGTTAGGCTTGATTGATTTGGCGAAAGCTTGGGGTGTGTATTTTTTTCAATGAATTGGGTGTCTTTGCTAAGGATAAAATTTGGATAAATGATGTAGTTATGATACAATGGGTAGGTCTGATAAAAGAAATGAAAGAACTATGTCTTTTGTGGAGGACGTAAAAGTTTATCTGGTGAAATCTGTACAAATGGAAAAAATAGCATATATGCCAAATGTTTATATGATCCCATACAAATATGAAAAGGAAATGGTGCATTTGGTGTTTTCTTTTATATGGGGTTCAAGAGTAAACCCAGAGAAAAGAGGTGTGTTGTGTACGAGTGAAAATGAAAGGGGACTGGCTTACTAAATCCAGTTGTTTATTTTGCTTCTTTAAACTTGTATAGAGTAGTAAAGTGGGTAAAGGAAGAGAGTGAGAAATTAATAGTGAGAATGTTTAAATAATAAGTACAAAAAGTTCTGGGTGATAATGAAAATAAAAGATAGAGAAAAAAATAAAGAAATTAAAAACTGTCAAGAAAAATACTAACATGGAAACTAAAAACTGATGATATAGATATACAGAATTATGTGGTATAATAATGAGATGAAACAATATTATTATGTAAATCCTTGGGAAAATTTAGCAGAAGTAATTAAAGCCAATAAAGTCAGTAAAAGTGGTATACCAAGATAGTAGATAGTCAGGATTTCCTATAGAGACAGGCAATAATTAAGTTATTAGTAGAGGGGAATATGCTGTATAAAAGGAAAAGAACATTTTGGGGGAGGAAGAGACAACAGGGCACTTTTTTTTGAAACGTAAAGGAGTGGTAAAACTCTCAAAAAGTTGTGTGAAGAAAATATTTTGAGAATATTAATGACAAACTATATATATATATATATATATATATATATATATATATATATATATATATATATATGGGTCTACTGCATTTGATTGAAAGACCATTTGGCCAAAACCCATTTGATCGAAATTTCATTTGATTGAAAACCAGTATTCAAGGCAAATAACAGGGATTTGTCCCCCTCCCCAATGTCATGCGACCCTGGAGTTGGTATATGTAGTTAGGGGGGTGTGGGAGGTGTTTGGTTCATTTAAAATCTTTACTTTTTGTGTTATTTTCTTCTTTTAAAGGAAACTAGGTGGGGGGCTGTGCCCCCCACGCCCCCCTATCTATATATACAAACTCCAGGGTCACACGACATTGGGGAGGGGGACAAATTCCAGCTTTATGCCTTGAATACTGGTTTTCGATCAAATAAAATTTCGATCAAATGGGTTTAGGTCAAATGGTCTTTTGATCAAATGAAATAGACCCATATATATATATATATATATATATATATATATATATATATATATATATACACACACACACACACATATATATATAATTACGCATGAACAAGAAGAAAGAATATGTGACAATGGTACATGTGAATTTATTTTATGCACTATAGGTTATTTGAAATGAAAGACTGAAATTTTGTTTAATGAAAAATGTATTTTGGCAGCTATATTGTGAAAAATTAGATTATGGTTGTGGAAGAAAGACTGTGGGTCAGTTTTGGAAGAATAACAGTGAAGATGTAGGAAAATGATAGACGTGTATATATGTGCCTGTAAATGTGTACATTTTGTAAATACATATATAATGTTTTTTTCATGTTGTGTAAAATAAAGGACCCTTACTCTTTTTGATGGGTGCTATGGGATCTTTTATATCCACCTGAGCTACCCCCCCAAATCAAGCAGATGGGACCTAGCTTTAACATCTCACCAGTAGGACAACACATTCAGGATTGCAGTACTCCTCCCCATCCTGCACTTCACTGTCAGTAATTCAATCACCTGTTGTGGGAAAAGAACCCAGATCCTTCTGCACTAAAGACAAGTGGGCTCTAAGCCGATAGCCTAGTACCAACCTATGAACCTATATCCAGGGAATTGTTATGGCTAGGCTTGCATAGGCCCTAGGGCCGATAGCCTAGTACCAACCTATGAACCAACCTATGTTGAGACACTGGCACCGCACTACATAAATAAATAAATAAATATAAACAAACAGGGAGAATTTGATATAATTCCTGAAAAAGGCATCCACCTGTTTTAAACAACTAATTACATTTTCTGACCTGTTGCTTGAGCTGCAGCTTCTACTGCTCAACTTTTATACTCCAGTGACATTGAACTACACACCAATCCAATGTAATACACCAAATAAAGACTAAAATCAAATTTTAATTTACTCCAGTTTAATACATAGTATACACTGAAATCCAGTTCCTACCTTGCTGCTATTTACTTGAAAATAGCTGTTATGCAATGTTTTAAACACCCTACAATTCATTTACTCAGCAATACTTCAATGCTCCCAGTCCAATGGCACTGAAAGGAAAGTTGTGTAAAATCTTACCATAACCATAGATGTCCTTCTTTTCCATGTTGTAGTATTCACTAGTGCATTTATCCTTCTTCCCATCAGCTTGTTTGGCCAGGTTTCCAAAGCTTTTCTAGTTCCTGTTGGTGAATCGGACCTCTGATGTGTTGGCTGGTATGTGGGCAATAAAAGTGACATCTGTGTGGACCAGTCCACAGATGGAGCCAGTCCTGAGAGCATAGCCTGTGTAGCAGCTGAGGTGAGCAAGTGCAAGGAGAATAGGGGGATGGAGGGAGGGAAGGAATACTGCAACATGGAAGAGAACGACAGTTATGGTAAGATTTTACACAACTTTCCTATGTCCTTCTATTCCAATGCTGCAGTATTCACTAGTGGGTAAGTACAAAAGCTCACAGCTGGCTGGGTGGTGGTCTGGATGAGGATTCCAGGAACTCATGCAGGATAGCACTAGCAAATCCCGCTCTGGTCCTGGAGATGTGGTCCAGCTTGTATTATCTGGTGAAGGTGTGCACAGATGACCGGGTAGCAGCTTCCAGGATGGAGTTAGTATCTAGACCTTTAAAGAAGGCTCCAGAGGAAGCCATGGCCCTTGTGAAATGAGCTCTGATATTGATTGTTAGTGTCTTTCCATGGTGTGAGTAACAAAAGGAGATGGCCATTGCAATCCAAGAAGAAATGGTTTGTTTTTCCACCACTTTCCCCAGAGCCCTGGGGTGGAAGGAAACAAACAACTGGTCTGGTTTCTGTATAAGCTTGGTCTTATGCAAGTAGAAATGAAGTTGCCTGTGTACATCCAGGGAATGAAGGACTCTCTCACCGTCTCCCTGAGGATTTGGAAAGAAGGTGGGTAGGTGAAGAGCCTGATTTAGGGAGAGGTCATTAACCACCTTAGGGGTGAAGGTGGGATTAATCCTGAGGGTGACCCTGTCCATATGGAAGACTAGGAAGGGTGAAGTAGCCATGAGGGCTTGGAACTCTGAGACCCTCCTGGCTGAAGTCAAAGCTACTAGCAGTACTGTTTTCCATGTGCAAAATTTCAAGTCAGCCTTGCCAGCTGGTTCAAAGGGTGGCACAGTAAGTTTTTCCAACACATAATTAAGATCTCAGGGGGGAGGAGGAGCCAGTTTACTAGGGGGTCTTAAGTGTAAAACACCCTTTAGGAAGAGCTTGGCTGGAAGTCTGGAAGCTAGTGGAGGTTCCATAGGCAGGGTGGCAGGCAGAAATGGCAGACAGGAGTGCTTTTAAGGAGGAGTAAGACAAGCCTGTCTTTAGCAGTTTACACAGGTATGAGTGAATTAGAAGCAGGTCGCTGTCCAGTGGCTCTATCTTTTCTGACACCAGATAGAAAACCTTCTCCATTTAGAGAGATAGGATTTCCTTGTGTTTGGTTTCCTGGCCTCCTGCAGGACTGAGAGCATGTCCTCGTTGTACAGGTGTCTGAAGGGAATTAGAATCCTATCAGCCACATGGAGAGGTGTAGGGATCTCCACTGTGGGTGAATCTGTGTTCCCCTGGTGCTGTGTGTGTAGATCCATTGAGTGGGCAATTTGTGACTGCCCTTGAATAGATGAAGACGTAGGAGGAACCAGTGCTGCCTTGACCAAAAGGGGCTTGACCAACAAGATTTTTGATGAGTCCTGCTGAATTTTCAGTAGGACTTTCTGGATCAGAGGGAAGGGGGGAAAGGCGTTCAGGAATTTCCCCTTCCAAGACATTAAGAAGGCATCTGTTTGAAGAGCCTTCAAGTCATGATTTCCGGAGCAATAGCTGTGGAGTTGCCTGTTTGTGGAGGAGGTGAACAGGTCTATCTGTGAAATACCCCACCTGTGGATCAGATCTAGGAATATCTCCCTTGACAGCATCCACTCGTGATTGTCTGAGGAGGTTCTGCTTAAGGAGTCTGCCTGGCAATTGTGTTGGGATGAGATGTAGGCTGCCTGGAGGGAGATCCCCTGGGAGACAGCTAGATCCCATACCTGTAGGGCTAGCCTGCAGAGGAGGTATGACTTCATCCCTCCTTGCTTGTTCAAGTACCACATCACAGTGGTGTTGTCTGTGAACATCTTCAGAATCCCCTGTCCAAGGAAAGATAGAAAGGCCTGCAGGGCCAGAAGTATGGCTGACATTTCTTTGATGTTGATATGCCATTGTTTGTGTTTGTCTTTCCACAAACCTTGCACTGTTTTTGTGTCTAACATAGCCCCCAGCCCAGATCTGAGGTGTCTGTGTGCATGATGTGAGAAGGGGAGGGCAACTGTAGGGGAAGACCCAGGTTTAGTGTCACCTGGGCCATCTACCACTTCAGCTCTTGGTGGAGGCAGGGGAGCAGTGGGATTCCGAACTCTAGGGGGTGTGAGTGCTGGGCCCATACTGAGCGAAGATACCATTGTTTCTTTCTCATGTATAATCTTGCTAGTGGCAGCATGGGAATAGTGGCAGCCATGTGGCCAAGAAGTTTGAAGATTTCCCTCGCAGTCAGGGCAGGTGAGAGGATGGCAGATTGAAGGTGTTGGGTCAGGGAAAGCACTTTTTCCTGAGGTAGGAAGGCCATCCTGAGGTCTGATCTGATTCTGCATCCTAGGAAAGCAATGTCTTGTGTAGGATTTAGATTGGATTTGGGGAAGTTTATGAGGAACACTAGAGACTGCAGCAGGATCAGGAGGTCCTTTGTGTGGGTGAGGAGGGTTTGTCTGTTTGCTGCTTGAATGAGCAGGTCACCTAGGTATGGGAAAATCTGCATACCTCTTGTTCTGCAGTAAGCAATGACTGGGGCTAGGCATTTTGTAAATACCCTTGGAGCAGTGGAGAGTCCAAAGGGTAAGGCACAGAACTGAAAATGCAAGAAGCCTGCTTTGACTGATGAATTTTCTAGAGGAAGGTTTTATGGGAATATGTAGATAGGCTTCTTTGATGTCCAGGGTCACCATGAAGGCCTGGGGAAGGATGAGGGGAAAGAGAATGGGTAGTGCTATTATCCTGAAGGAGGGAACCTTCAGAAATGGGTTGAGGTGGGAAAGGTCTAGGATGGGTCTCCATGGTCTCTCCTTCCTGGGCACCAGAAAAATTCTGGAGCAGAAGCCTCTCCCTTGAGCAAGAGGGAGGAGGGATGAGTTCTATTGTGCCTTGGAGCAGCAGGTTGTTTATGACTTCGGGGAGAAGGGATCATTGAGAGGAAGGAGGCAGTGGTATAGGAAGTTTTTTTTCAGGGGGACATCCAATACATGAAGTAATCCTCCTTCAGGATAGACAAAACCCATTTGTCAGATGTCACTATGGCCCATGCAGGGAGGCAGTGAGAGAGAGGGTGGGATAGAGATATGGTGGGAGGAGGGGGAGAGAAAAGGAGGCAGGCAGCCAGATGCTGCCTGCCCTTTCTGGAAAGGAGGGTCTCTGGGCAAGAGGCCTGAGGTATCCTAGGCTGAGAAATCTGTCTCCTGTGTGGTCTTCTAGACCTGGAGAGGACAGAGGGCCTAGACGATTTCCTAATAAATTGTGTCTTGGCTGGGTAGTTTCTCTGAAATTTTGGTACTGGAGAGACAAGAAGATGCTTTAGATCTTGGAGCTCTTTCCCATTTTGCTGAAGTGACTTAAAGAGATCATCTACCTTGGACCCAAAAAGGGCAGTGTAATCCAATGCAGCATCCAAGAGTTTGGCCTCAAAGTTATCTGGCAGGGGCTGAAGATGCAGCCAAGAGTATCTCCTCAATACAGAGGCAGATGCAGCTGACCTGGCAGAGGCCTCTTGCATCATAAGCACATCTTAGGGAATGTTTATTGACTTGGGAGATGAGCCCAAGCAAGGAAGACAGGGATGCCTTTGCAGAGCAGTCAAGGATCTCATTAAGATCCTTAGAAGCTTTGTCCAGTAAGGCCAAGGAGTATTTTGCCATGTGTGACTGGTAATTTGTAGCCCTAAAGGCTAGAGTAGTCAAAGTGTACATCATCTTCCCCCACCTCTCCATGGCATTGCTGTATTTATCTGCAGACAGGACAGCAGGGAGTAGTTTGGTAGCCCTGTCAGTGGCAATAGAAATGGTTGCTGAGTCAGCTGGCAGGCATCTGAAAAGGAATTTGTCTGCATCTAGTACCCTATACAACCGGTCTGCCCTTCTAAGGGCAGGTGACTGGGAATCTGGGTTTATGCAAGCTGCTGCAAAAGCATCCAGGAAGGCAGGCTGGACAGGAGGAACAGGAGCTGGGCTTGGGGATTCCATCTGGATCAAGTCATAGAATCTTTTCTGTTGTTCAGACATGTCTGAGCAATCCCATTTAAAATGTTCCCTCATAGGATTTACAGTGTCCCCAAAGGTAAGGTCTTCCACAGGGGAGTAAGGTTCAGCAGAAGCTTCTTCTGGGGATCCATACCCCAGAGGGTAAGAAATTTGTGAAAAGTAGGACAAGGAGTCCTCTGAGGAGTCAGACATTTCCTCTTCTGCAGGTTGGTTAAGAGTAGTGTCTGGCTGAATAGGCCTGGGACTAAGAAGAGGTGGAGCAACATGAGGGAGGTCTGTCATAGGCCTAAGGGCCAGGAAGGCATTGTAGAGACTCTGACTGAAAGCCTGCCAGTCTGGTAAGGCCTCTGGAGTTGAAGCGATATGACTTGTTTTCTGTTTTTTCTTTGTAGGCCTAACCAGCGTCTGGCTGGCGATCGGTCTTGAAGAAATAAAAGGAATGGCAGAGGTCTGCTCCGATGCGCCCATCACAGAAGCTGGTTTCCCCCTGGCATCTGAATCAGGCACTGGGATATCCTCCATGGATGTGTCGTCTGCTTTGGATTTTGCAGCATCCTGGTAGGTACCCACTTTATCTGATGTGGCAGACGCTGGTTCCTCGGCCAAGCTAACAGTGGCTACAGGCTGGGAATCAGCAGAGGGAGGTGTGGTGGAAGTGGATGGCCTCGCAGGTTTGGCCCTTTTCCTGGCTGGTTTGGATGGGGTGTCGGAAGTGGCTTCCATTCTGAGTGCAATCTGCCTAAGGAGCTGGTTTTCAAGGTATGTCAAGGGCCTGAAGTTGGTGACGAAGGGTCTTAGGGATGAACAACTTACAAATGGTGCAGTTTCTATAATTGTGATCCCTACCCAAACAAAAGAGACACTGGTCTTGGGTGTCTTTTTGGGGAATCTGGTGACCACAGTTGCACTTGCCATTACTGGACAGTAACAGACTATAGTAAATACAAAAGGACTGAAGAAAATCCCTAACGGGGTACATATCAATGTGAAACTGATCCGATGTCTGCAAGTAGCAGGAACACCTGGTGTACAGCTGGCGGCTGAAAAGTTCTGAGGAATGGTGTGCGCAGACATCACTTTTATGGCCCATGTACCAGCCAAAATGTCAGACATCTGACACACCAATAGGGACTGGAAAAGCTTTGGAAACCTGGCCGAACAAGCTGATGGGAAGAAGGGTAAACCCACTAGTGAATACTGCAACATTGGAATAGAAGGGTATCTTATACATGTCTCCACTCTACAACTGCTACTGTACATTCTGGGTTGACTAAGAGGTAAACATGGAAAGTGGGGAAGACAAATTAAATTTTTAGTGTAACTACCTTAATCGTACATTTGCAAATACTGTGCAGGCAGTAGATGTAATATTTACTCAAACTACTTTAACTCCCCTGAAATTATTGTGTGTCACTCTGGATATCACATTGTAAATATTTGCTAGGAAATAACATGCAGTCCATCTGTTTTACTTCTAGTTCTATTATATGAGTGTGCATTCTAGGCCATTATGTGTCCCTTGTATGAATACACTAGGTCCCATATGATTGCCTAATCTAATTTTAAAATCTTAAGTGTCATGCACTCCTAACTTCTTTTCATAGGAAACTAAGTCACAAGACTTTCAATAAGGACAAAGCAGGTCAGTGCAAGTAAATTTATGGCCACCCATCTAATTATCCAGGTTTGATTTGAAGGATGCTAAGGTGCCACTTTAACTTGCAGGGAAAGTTTGTTCTAGAAGTGGGGTAGGAACTGGGTAATACATTTTTCCCTCCTGTATATTTTATGTGCCAGCAGAGATTTTAACTCCCCAGTTCTGGCATTAGTGTTGCTATTTTACCTGACAGGGGAGATTGAGGATGATGACAGGGTCCCTAATGGCACAGAATGCAAGGTATAGATCACTCTTCAAGAGCTTATAAGAAACATAGTAAAGGTACAGCACTTCGGTCTTTCCTAGTAACTCAGAGACTAAGCCAACAAACTTACTGGTTAAGAACCTTGGAGGTATTTCCAGTTCCTTAATATGTCTAGAAAGGTACATCACAAAGGGGACATTCATTGGTCTAATTAGGGTTGCATAAAGAGGGATGATTCTTTTGACCTGGATGATATGCCTTTAGATATATGTTGTGCTAAACCAAAGGATTTACTGACTACTGCCACTACATGGGGGCTGAAATAGAGGGAATTATAAACCCAGGTTCCAGCATTCCTGACTATATCTTTTTGGACTGGGGTGATGGCTATACTCTGCACAGAATTTACCAAATGTGAGAACGCAACACTTTTCACAGTTACTTTTAGCAGTTTTTATGTAAACCACTTACACATACTGTAATAAATTGGTATCAGATGATTTGACAACAGTGCCTAGTTTTCAGTCATCTGCAAAGTTAGTTAACCATACATCCTGATTCCCAGTTTGGAGAACACATAAGAAAAAGCAAAACATGGACCAGTTCCAGTACTCAGCCCTGGAGAATGCCACTAAATACTTTCATACTAAGATGAAAACATCCACATTAACTATGCAGGTTTTATCTTTCAGTCAATTGGCCATCCATATCACCATGTATGAATCTACTTTTATGGCACTTGTTTTTTTTATGATAGCAGCATGGAGTATAGTGACATATGTTTTGGACAGATCCAAATAAGCTATGTAAACAGAATGATCACTGTCTATAGCCTCTCTGACCTTACTGAAGTTAGCTACACTGAGTAAGCAGAAACTCAGTTTTTTTCAAAGCCAAACTAATGTGAGTCTAGCTTGATAATGTTTTGATGCTATAGTTTATAAGGTCAGATATGATGTGTTCCATGTCTTTGCACATCGGACTACTTTGACTAATGAATCTATAGTTTCCAATGTCAGTGGTAGGATTGCCCTTTTGCAGAGTTATCACCACTGCAGTTTGTTATGCTCTGGGGATAGAACCTGTGGCTTAGCTCAGATTAAAAACTTTAAAGAGGAGCTACACAAGGGTATGCTTGGAGCTGCTTATTAAGGATCCAAGTAAATTACTCCGTATTCATGGAAATCATATTTTTGGTTTTAGAGAACCTTCAGTAAGGTTCCTTCAAGATATTATGAGGTATAAAAGATTTAGGAACCTGGGGAATTAAAATAGCTGTTTCAGGGATAAAGTTTTCACTACATTTGTCTGATTGTACATTTGCTATGTCTACTGGCTCTGAGTGGGTGGTGCAGTTTTGGACAGATTCAGAACACTGCTGATTGTAATTCCTTAGCTACCTAATGTAATTTTAGGATAGCTTGTAATTATCCTTGGCTTAAAAATCCAATTTATGTTTATGAACTGCCTTGATAGTAGTTTTCAGAGTTATTTGATACAGTCTTTAATAAAAGGAATTTTAAATTTGATGTATGACTTGAGACTTTTTTCTCTTGTTATACGGTTTATTTAAGTAGGTAGACCACCACAGCAGTTTGTTCTTAAACATCCAATTTTATTTAACCATAGTAGGGATGACTGGGTATATGAACGTATCTATGTTTGAATAGAACTCCTTTGTATAAATAGCAGCTGTATCAGTCAGGACTGGTGATGTTACAAATTATTTTTGATACACCATAAGAGTCTGAGGAGATATGTCTGAAATTCAGAATTACTGACTACATGGGGTTTAGAGATTTTGAAAGAGAATATTACAGATTTACAGACAGATTTAATCAGGAATGGAGAAACTAGGTGTGTGGTACATGCAGTGGCTATATTCGTTAGGACCAGTACAAGATTATTATATCCTTAAACTGTTTAAACCATCTGCTAAAGGGAATTTTTATTTATTAAATATAAGGATCTATGGGCATATATGACTTGGCAGACATAGGTGCTCCAGTTTATTGAGAGTTAGTTACAACCTCCCATTATAAATGTGTTTTTGGTAATAATTCCTCACTTATATTTAAAAATCTTACAGGGTCATCAGGAGACATGGAAGGTGCCTGGTAACAGGCTACAAGTTGATAGGGTCTTGTTCAGTGCAAGTTAAGAGCTCCATTTTTTGTAACACCTTTACTAAATTAACACACTTTGAACAATGACATGGGTATGCATACAAAGAAAACAAACCATGCCATTTTTTTGAATTATTTTTCATGCATTATACAATTTGTTTCTTGAAAATTCAATGCAACATTACATAAATTGCTCGTTGTGCCTTCTACTTAAATTTCAATCCTCCTCCTTCTGAACACTATTCTTTGTGGGTTGTTTCACCAAATCCCATGTATTTCTATTAAGTTGCTCCTCTCCTTTTCTAAAGCTCCCACCATCAATTCCTTTATCTCCTTTAAAATATTCAACACTTGAGTTATCAGTGGTGGATTTAAGCTTTGGTGTAGAGGTGCGTCCCCCCTTTTGTTTCTGTCACTAGTATGTCTGTTATTGTTTACACTTCCATACCTCTCAACTGTAGCTCTTTTGGTGTTATGTTATAGTATTTTGACTGCCTTTACCTCCTTTTGCAAAATACATATGTTGGTGGTTTGGCAATATCTTATCTCTAATTTGCCTGTACTTATTGTAGAATATAGACAGCCCATCAAACTAGCGGTCCATGTCAGAGTCAGGCAGGCAGTTTCAATAAGCTAGAATGGAGTAGATCCCCTGAGCATTAACAGCAATCCACTGCAGCTTGTGAGGTAAAACAAAGAAACCGTGCAGTATACAAATGTATGCAATTTTACAAAGTTTTCAGTTTTAAGATGCATTTACAGATACTTATTTTGATTAACTATTGAAACACTAGCTAGATAAGACTAAGTTTTTGAAGTTTTCCAGTAAAAAGTGAACACAATGAAATTGCCTGTATTGAGTGAATGAGAAGTTTGTGTCGAGTGTGGGGGGGGGGGGCACAGCTGACAATAAATAAGCAGAACTGATGGCAATTCATGGAGATTATACTAAGCAGGGACAGTTTTGTCACCAAAGTATTACCATGTCAGTAAACACAGTGCAGTCATAAATCAAATGCCTATGTTAAGCATTGTTTTCCGAGTTCATAGGATCATTTAAGTTGTGTGTCATGCAAATTTGGTGAATGATATTGCTGACAGGCATGAATATAAGTTTTAATTTTGCTACATAGCTCTGAGTAAAGTGCAAAAAATCCCTAAAATCTTACACGTTTAAAATCATTGGTTTGAAAGTATCAGCTTGCGTAACTTATGAGACATGTTGACAAACATTGCAGTTAGTGCTGTGTAATTTATTTTAAATTAGTATATGGCTCCAGAATAAAAATGTGTGCATGTGTCTATATAATAGACAGATACTAGAATAAAATCACAAAGGAAAGGGAGATTTTTCTGCACAGATATCCTCTCACTATAAAGATATGGTAAAATGGTTATATTTTTGCAAAATTTAATCACTCTCAGTTTTGTAAACTTAGCTTGTGCTTCAAAATAGTATTTCAAATAAAATGTGGGGAGAAGGCTTATGTAGTTACGTATGCAATGTCATAAAGTATGTAAATGCTATACTATCCTGATTGTTCAAGAGACTCTGCCACTATTTCATTTCTTTCTTTGATCCTGTACACCTTCTGACCATTCAAAACTTCCTCTTAGCATGCTCAGTTGGCTAGTTAATTTGCTAAAGGTAAGGTCTCATTTTCATGATGATTACTTTTCTCATCCCTGAGAGGAGGGGTTAAGTTATAGTGAGTGATAAGTGAACCCTTGTTTTGTGTGAGAAAATCCACTTGGTGAGGTAACTTGTGGTGATTGCCCCTGGCCAAGTGAGAAATGAGGAGGAACCAATGCTGTCTGAGCCAAAAGGGAGTCACTAGTAAGATTTTAGAAGAGTCCTGCCTGATCTTGTGCAAGACTCATGGTAACAGAGGAAGGGGAGAAAAGAAGCACAGAAACATCCCCTTCCAAGGAAAAGACAGTGTATCCACTTACCAAGCCAGAGGACTTGGGACTCTGGAACAGAATAGAGGCAGTTGCTTGTTCAGAGTGGAAGCAAAAAGATCTACTTGAGGAATACCCCAACAATGGACAATGTCCAAGAACACGTCTGTGAAGCATCCATTTGTGAGCTTGTGTGCTGGACCTGCTCAAAGAGTCTGCCACTAGATTGTGTTCCGAGGGAATGTAAACTGCCTGAAGCGTCACTTGATTCTGGACAGCTGGAATCCAGACCAGAAGTTAGTTGGCAAAGAAGATGGGACCTTATGCCCCTTGCTTATTGACATACTAAATCACTGTGGCATTACCAGTGAAAACTTTGAGGGGCTATGGATGAAAGAGAACTGGAAAGCCTGAAGAGCTAAAAGCAAAGCCTTCATCTCCTTTACAATGATGTGGTTTGACCTCTGATGAGAAGGTCAGAGACCCAAAACCTTGAGGGGGCCAAAGGAGGCACACACCCCTGTCTGAGGCATCTGTAAACAGCTCCTGACTTGGAACTGGAGCTTGAAAAGGAAGCCCCGGATTCAGTGAATGTTAAATCCACAACTGAAGCTCAAGCTTGAGACAGGAAAGAAAAGGTACTGGGAAGTCCAGAGGGTGGCAATGTTGGAGCCACAGTGACTTCAGATACCACTGAAGCTTTCTCATATGGAGCTTGCTGGAGCATGGGAATGGTAGAAGCCATGAGCTAGAGAACCCTAAGAAATTCCCTGGCAGAGACAGAGCCTTGGGGGCAGGCAGAGATGCCAACATGGGAAATATCTGAAGCCTGCAACTTAGAAAACAGGATCCTGGGAGGGAGTCAAATCTGATTTCTGGAAGTTTACAGTGAATCCCAGGGAAGTGGTAAACTGGAGATCATGCAGCAGAGTATCAGGGGAAGGAGCTTGAATAAGCATATCACCTAGATAGGGAAAGATGTGAATTCCTTGAACCCTGAAAAAAATCAATGACAGGAAGTTGGCATTTGGGAGATACCCTTGGGGTAGTAGAGAGGCCAAAAAGCAAAGCAGAGAACTGAAAATGCAAGGAAAAGACACAAACACAAACATTTCCTGAAGGCTGGATAGGGGTGTGAAGGAATACATTCTTGAGATCCAGGGAAACCAGAAGGGCCTACGGTACAATAACAGGAAATAATGTCTACAGAGATAATGTCTGAAAGGAGGGAATCTTCAGAACGATTTTCAACTGGGAAAGATACAGAACTGGTCTCCAAGTGTCCTTCTTTAATGGGATCAGAAACATTCGGGAGTAAAAGCCCTTCCCTAATTGGGCAGGAGGCATGGCTTGAATGGTGCCTTGAGTAAAAAGAGGAACCTCTGGGAAAAGAGAGAGCCTTTTCCGAGGAAGTTAAGAAATGCCTGAAAAGGGAGAAAGGGACTTCCAAATCATGAATTATCCCTGATGGATAATGGACAGAACCCAAAAGTCTGAAATTATCCAAAGCCAATTTGGAAGAGAGAGGGACAGATGGAGGGACAAAGGAACCTAGCTGAGGGTGAGAAGAAGCAGACCATCAAATACAACCCGGCTTATCCTGAAAAGATGGTTTCTGCAAGGCAAGAGTCTGAGTAGAAAACATATGGCTATAACTCTTCTTGCCCTTAGGAGGGTAAGACTGCCTATGAACAAAAGCAGACTAGAGGGATAATTTCTCTGAAATTTGGGAATTTGAGAAACAAAAATATGTTTCAGCTGATGCATACTGATATCCTGGGGAGATTTGAAAAGTTAAGCTGGGCAGATCCAAAAAGATTTTTATTATCCAAAGAAGCATCCAAGAGTTTGGCCTTAATGTCATCAGGCAAAGCAGAAAGACAAAGCCAAGAATACCATTGCATAACTGAACCAAAGGCAGCAACCCTGGAAGATGCATCAGATGCATCACAGCTGCATTTGACTGAGTGGTGGGCAACCTGAGAAGTACAGCCTAGCAGGGAAGAGATGAAGCCTCCTCCTCATAGTCAAAAAGCTCAGAAACCACCTTTGAAGCCTGAGAAAAGAGGGCCAAAGCATACCTGGTCATATGAGTCTGGTAGTTGTTGTCCCTAAAGGATAAAGTAGAAAATGCAAACTTTTTTGCCCAGCCTTTCCATAGCCGGACTATCCTTATCAGAAGGCAACAGCTTGGTAGAGGGCAATAATTTGGAAGGCTTATCTGAGGAGAATGGCACTGCAGAAGGGTCAGCATAAGGCATCTATAAAGAACTTTGCTCTCCTCGTGCACTTTATAGACTCTATCTGACTTCTTAGGTGCAGGGGGCCTGAGAGTCAGGGGCCACAGATGCTGCTGAGAAAGTATCCAGAAGGGCAGTCATAACAGAATGAACAGCATCAGCATCTGTATGAACTCAAAATATCTCTTTTGAATCTCAGAGACTTGAGAATGATCCCACTTAAAATAATCTGTCATACAGACAGGGGTATCCCCAAAGGACAGTCACTCCAGTGGGGAATCTGGACTGATGGAATCGTCCTCCCCTGAGCCATAGTACAAAGGGAAAGGGATTTGGGAAGAGTGAGCCAAAGATTCCTCAGAGTCCAGGTCCTCATCTGAGGAATCAAATTCCCTAGGCCTCTTGAGTGGAGTGGAAGACCACGGAGGAGTGAGTACAGAGATCCCTTGAGGAGGCTTCAAAGCCATCAAAGCATTAAATAAACTCTTGAGTGAAATTCTACCATTCACGGAGGGGGATTCTTAACAACAGGGGAAATATGCTTTGTTTTTTGTTTCATTTTCTGTGAGAAGTTTGCATGAAATACCCTCGGAGTATCAGAACTCTGGTGAGACTCAATAGTGGTAGTAGGAACCTCCTTCCCTAACTAAGAAAGTACAGTTTTGTACCTACCATAAATGTAGATGTCCGATAGGTATGCATCTGCATGTTATCACAGATGTATGAAAAAACACCAAGTATGTGTGAGAAGCTGGATCCATGCCAGCCTCTGACAAGGGTCAAGATAGAAGAACCCGAAGCAACCAATGGACAGTCTTCTGAGCTTTCACCAGCCTCAAGAGAGATGGCCAGGGGAGGCTGGACAGCAACCAGATTAGACCAAACTTTTTGGTCACTTTCTTGACAGACAACTGGCCCTTCAGACAAGAGGATTCTAACATCCTGAGTCAAAAACATAAGATGTTGGTTCTCCAGGTATACAGGCAAGGAGAGAAGACTATGTATGTTCTTAGGCATAAATGTTTGGCAGATAGAGCACTGCATAAGATTTTGGGAAGCATCCAAACAGAAGAGACACTAGTCACGATGGTCTTTATGGGGAATCTGCTTCCCACACTAAACATTTTCCCTTTCTGGATAACATGACCAAATAACCACGACAAATAAGAGAAAGAGAAGAACCCCCAACAGGGCACTTATCTGAAAACACGGCTTGGTAACCAGCACAGCAGAAAGGTGTTCAGACTGAAGTCTAAAAGTGGTGTTCAGACTGGTGGCAAAGAAGTTCTGAGTGTGTGCATCCATACATCACCTTTATGTCTTAAACCTAAGCATATAAAGCAAATGTGCGACATATCACTTCTAGAAGAACTCAAAGGCTTTGGTATACTGGCTGGACGTTGGGCTGTCCTTGGCAAGAGATCCTATAGGTACAGAATACTGCAACAGTGATATGAAAGGACATCTACTCCTGTCCAGGGAAATTTGAGCAGGAGCAAATACATGCTTATTTTTCTGTTTCTTTTCAACAGGAAAATTGCAGCCAACGTGGCTGTTAATAGCAGCAGCAGCAGCTTTCCCAGGGATGGGCACAACATTCTGACTAAACAGGGCAAACTTCCTTGTTCTCTCTCCCAGGACCAACAAGAGTGGGTCTTCCTTGCCCACTAAGAGAAACCCAGCAGCCGCAGAGGATATGGCTAACCCCCAGTCCACAGTGGCTGCAGGTGTTATACCAGAGGGATCCAGAGTAAAATATAAGTGGTCTTAGGAAGTTGCTTTGGCCACAGCAGTCCCCCCACCTGTGGCTGAAGCAAACTGCTAGTCTGCTGTGGTGGCAAAGGCTATTCGCTTAACTTTTTCTTTGTCTTGTTGGAAAGACAACTGACCATTGGACTGGTAGTTTGTTCCACAGTCAAGCTAAAAATGGTGCCTCCTTCCCAGGTAAAACAAACATCACAAGCCAGTAAAATTTTAAAGTTGAAAAAAATAACTTTTTCCCAATAAAAACACAGTGAAAAGCACTTTAATACATTGCCAATTCAAAGGGGTAACATTATTAAACTTTTTTGAATTGCTTTTAAACTGACAGGAAAAAAGTGTGCTCCCTTTTAAAATTTCAGTTAAATCTTGAGACAGTCTGTTAAAACAGCAGAAAAATAACTTTCCTATCCAGGAAAGTAAAATTACATTTTAAAATGTTGGAGGTTTTCCACAAGGGAACTTATCTGCCCCAAAATGTAACAGCACAAGCTGGTTGTCAAGCCTCAAAAGCTTACAGTGGAGTGCTTTCTTCAGCGGCAGAAAACTCTGAAGGACTTGGTTCACAAAAATGAAGTTTTGTACTCACCATAACATTCCATGTTTGTTTGTCCAGTATCTCGCCTTCATTTTGCTGATTGGGTTCAGAACCGAGCATCAGTTCTGACTCGACCTTATACTAAAGTTCGAGAGCTCTTTACTGACTCGAGGCTGCACTCTATCCCATGAAGCCTAGCGTCAGATACCCAGATCTCATTTGCTAAGCTAATAACACTAGACTGACATAAGATTTGTGTAACTTGGAAAAAAATTACACACACAAATATATAGAACTATGTACAGATATGTACAACAAAAGGCACAAATCTTAAAGGGTCCCAGAACAAGAGAGGAGAACAAGATATTGGGCCAAAAGAATCCTCCAAATCATCCAGAAGGAAGGAGGGATGCAAGACTGAAGGTGAGATACTGGACAACAAACATGGAAGTTTATGGTGAGTACATAACTTCTTTATGTTGTGTTGTCCCATCTCGCCTTCATTTTGCTGGTTGGGACAGCGTCCCCAGCACCTGCTATCTTGGGAGGCTCAAGGGAATAAACTCTTCAGAACAGTGGAACCAAAGGAAGCTCTGTTCCGGGAGGCCACATCTACTTTATAATGAGTAATAAAGGTATTAGGGTTAACCCATGTGGCTGCAGCACAAATTGAATCCAGAGGTAGTCTGGCTTGAAAAGCAGTGGAGGTGGACACAGTTCTAGTAGAGTGTCCTCGTATTTTAGTTGGAAGGGGTTTATGTTAAGAGCTATAAGCATAAGTGATTGTGTTTGTAAGCTGTTTAGACAATGTAACCTTAGAAACTGGGACTCCTTTTCTGTTTTCCGCAAAGGATACAAATAGTTGGTCAGATTTCCTGAAATCCTTTGTTCTATGCAGATAAAAATGTAACTATGTACGTCCAGCTGATGGAGTTTATATTCTGCCTTGTTGCCATAATTTGGGAAAAATACTGGTAACTCAATGGATTGATTTAGATTGGCTTTAGAACACATCTTAGGTAAGAAGAAGGGATTTGTTCTGAGGGAGACTCTGTCCTTGTGGAAAACCAAGTAAGGAGGATGAATAGACAGAGCTTGTAATTCAGAAACTCTTTTAGTTGAAGTGATGGAAACTAGAGTGTCTTCTAGGAGCCTCTAGCTTGCCCTCTACCTCTGGCTCACCTATTCCTGCCTCTTTGAGATCTGTCTGAGTCCAGAAAGGACCAATTCTTAGTAGGCCAATTTCTGCTGAATCTCGGTGGTTGGACTTGCAGAAAGTCTTTAACTGTCTGCACAGATTTTGCCTTTTCTTCAAATTTCTTTAAAACCTCCTGAGCCCTGGAACCAAATAATTTTTGCTTTTCCATAGGAGCATCCAAAAGCTTAGCTTTAACATGGTCTGGCAGAGATTGTTCCTTCAGCCAGGCATGCCTACGTACAACTGCACCTGTCATAGCTGATCTACATGAAGCTTCCAATGCATCATAACCACACTGCAAGAAATTGTTACTAACCTGCTGGGAGTTATGCACCAGATCCTGAAGGATTTGATCAAGGGGTCAGAAGAGGAGTTTCTTATGCAATTCATCTAACAAATACTGTTGGTACTGTATCATATGAAATTGACAATTTAATGCCCTCATGGAAAGAGTTGCAGAAGTATACACTTTCTTACCCCATCTCTAAGCTCTGGACTCCCTTTCAGAGGGTAGAGGATTTTTGCAGTGGCAGCTGCAACCCCTTTTGGGCCCTGGGAAATAGTTTCTGGATCAGCAGAGTGGGCCTTGTACAGGTGTAGATGTGAGTCCGGGGCCCTGTAGTACGTATCAGGTTTGGCAGGAGCCGGAGGGAGAGAGTCAGGGGCAGTACTAGCATCAGAGTACACATCATCAATGACATTCAGAACAGGAGGTATAGCTAAGGGCCTATGCTGAGGTAAATGTAAAAAGGTCCTTAATCTCTTTCTGGAATCAGAGAATTCCTGACCCTGCCATTGAAAATGTTCTCTCATAGAGTGTAATGTCTCTCCAAAGGAAAACTCTTCAGGAGGGGAGGAGGGAATAGATTCTTCAGCATCAGAATCCTCAGAGGCGAATAAGCCTCCTCCTGGTGGGTCTGACAGAGCAGAGCCATCAGGTGGACTCATCAGAGGACTGTACATAACTTCTTTATGTTGTGTTGTCCCATCTCGCCTTCATTTTGCTGGTTGGGACAGCGTCCCCAGCACCTGCTATCTTGGGAGGCTCAAGGGAATAAACTCTTCAGAACAGTGGAACCAAAGGAAGCTCTGTTCCGGGAGGCCACATCTACTTTATAATGAGTAATAAAGGTATTAAGGTTAACCCATGTGGCTGCAGCACAAATTGAATCCAGAGGTAGTCTGGCTTGAAAGCAGTGGAGGTGGGACACAGTTCTAGTAGAGTGTCCTCGTATTTTAGTTGGAAGGGGTTTATGTTAAGAGCTATAAGCATAAGTGATTGTGTTTGTAAGCTGTTTAGACAATGTAACCTTAGAAACTGGGACTCCTTTTCTGTTTTCCGCAAAGGATACAAATAGTTGGTCAGATTTCCTGAAATCCTTTGTTCTATGCAGATAAAAATGTAACTATGTACGTCCAGCTGATGGAGTTTATATTCTGCCTTGTTGCCATAATTTGGGAAAAATACTGGTAACTCAATGGATTGATTTAGATTGGCTTTAGAACACATCTTAGGTAAGAAGAAGGGATTTGTTCTGAGGGAGACTCTGTCCTTGTGGAAAACCAAGTAAGGAGGATGAATAGACAGAGCTTGTAATTCAGAAACTCTTTTAGTTGAAGTGATGGAAACTAGAGTGTCTTCTAAAATAAGAACTTTAAGGGACAAGAAGCTGGCTCAAAGGGAGGCACTATCAAGGATGCTAATAGCAAATTTAGATCCCACGGTGATGGAGGTTCTTTTATAGGAGGCTGTAGGAGGAATGTGCCCCTCAAAAAAGCTTTACACAATCTGAAACATAATATGTGAACCCTTGATGCCTATGTGAAAATTAGAAATAGCAGCCAGCTGAACCTGAACAGTAGCAGCTGCCGCCCCTTGATTAAATATTTCCATCAGGAATTCCAGGATGGATGAAATGGGAGCTGTGAGAGGGCCCAATTGGTTTTTGTTCGTCCAAAAAGAAAATCTCTACTTACTCGCTTAAAGTTTTCTTGTAGAGCTTTTGTGCGCAGACACTAAAATATGTCTCACTGCTGGGGATAAATCTGGAAGCCTGGCTAAGACTGGAAGTGGAGTAACCAAGCTGTGAGCTGGAGAGTTTGGATGGAGGGATAGAGAGACCCGGACTGATGAGTCAAGAGATCTGGCACTGGGTCCAGGATCCAGGGATCCTCCTGTAGATAAGGCCATAGGAAGGGGAACCATATCTGACAAGGCCAGTAAGGAGCAATGAGAATTATCTTGCGACTCAACAATTTTGCTTTCTGGATTACCTTTGGTATAAGGGGAAAGGTGGAAAAGCATACAGAAGTCCGGGGGCCAATCGTGGACAACTGCATCCCTGGGTGACTCCCCCAGTGCAGGGATTAGGGCAAAAAAGCTGATGCATTTTGCATTGATGGACATGGCAAAAAGGTTGCAGCATGGTTGGCCCAATTTGCAAAAAATTTTGTTCGCAACTTCCTGTTTCAGGGACCACTCGTGTGGCATTAAAATTGCCCTGCTCAGCTTGTCCGCTATCATGTTGGATTTCCCCAGAATATGCATCGCAGTGAGAAATAGTTGAGAAGAGACTGCCCATTTCCAATCTCTCTGGGCCACTCGACATAAGGGGTTGGATCTGGTTCCACCTTGTTTGTTGATGTACCATTCCACAGATACGCTGTCTGATTGAATTGCAATTGTCCCCAAAGGAAGAGAGTTTTGGAATGCCTGCAATGTCATGAGCACCACCCTCATCTCCTGGACATTGATGTGCAGATGGTATTCATGATCCTGCCAAGTCCCTTGGACAGTCTGTCCCAGATAATGCACCCCCCACCCTATCTAGAAAGCATCCGTGGTCACAGCCGCTACTGACTGGGGGAGAACAAATGGTCGGCCTAATGTCACCTGTGTAGACTGGATCCACCAACGAAGATCCTTTTTGTATGTGTTGGTTATCAAAATTTCATGTGACATGGGCAACTCCTGCATGGACCACTGAGTGAAGAGAAGCCATTGTAGTATTTTCATGTATAGATGGGCCAAGGGAACCAAGGTTATTGCAACTGCCACTGAACCTAGAACCTTGAGCACAAACCTGACTTGTACTTTATTTTTCCTCAACAGGACTGATACCCGATGGTGTAATGTTAGGACTCTTCCTGTGGGCAGTTTTGCTACCATGCTTTTTGAATTTAAATCTGCTCCTATAAAGGTAATACATTGAGAAGGCAACAAGGCAAATTTTTCAAAATTGACTGTAATGCCTAACTCTGAGCAGAGATGAAGTGTAGTGTCCTCGCCCTGATTAGTAGATGCTCGGTGGTGGCAGTCAGGAGCCAGTCGTCTAAGTATGGAAACACCTGGAATCCTAGACGCCTCAGGTGAGCAGTGACCACTGCCATACATTTGGTGAACACCCTGGGGGATGTGGTGAGACCAAAGGGCAGGGCTCTGAATTGGTAATGACTGGCTCCCAGACAGAAGCATAGATATCTCCTGGAGCACCTGTTCATTTTGACGTGATAGTACATATCCTGGAGATTTATCAAACACATCCAATTGCCCTTTCCCAGAAAGGGGAGTATGGACTGCAGTGTTACCATCCAAAATTTCTCCTTCTTTACTGACTTGTTTAGTGTGCCGACGTCCAGTATTGGTCTCCAGTCCCCTATCTTCTTTGGTACTAAAAAGAATCTTGAGTAAATTCCGGATTCTGATTGATCTGCGGGGACTTTTAGGATGGCCCTTTCTTCTAGCAACCTTTGGATTTCTAGGGTTGCTTAATCCCTTTGACTGGGTGGTATGTCTGGGATGGAATTTTGTGGATTGGGTTGGATGAGAGAAGGGAATGATGTATCCCCTGGATATGATCGACTGCACCCATCTGTCTTTGGTGATGTCTTGCCAGGCTTCTGGGTACAGTGATAGTCTCCCCCCGACTGTCTCCAGAGGTGGACAGGTGGGCCTCCTTTTGGGAGCGCTGGAAGGGTGTACCATAGAATGTATCTCTGTCACCCTGGTTCTGCGGACCCCCTCTGCCAGGAGGATGACATCTTCCATTATTATTTCCCCCTCTGCCCCTGGGGGAAAAATTCACCACGTGCATCAGACAAAGCTCCTTGTGATTTGTGGAACCACATCTTTCCGCTCTTCTGACCTTTGGGGTAAGGTGTAGTAGGGGCGTAAAAATGCACTCCTATGGCAGATAGAGTTTTGCCATCCTGTACGCACCTGGTTAGAGTTTCTTTAACTTTTGGCCCGAACAAAGATGAGCCATGAAAAGGGGCATTTGTAAAGGAAGACTGGAAGTGTTCAGCAAAGTCTTAAAGCCGCATCCAGGAATATCTCCTCAGAGCAGTTCCTGTACCTGCTGCCCTACTCACACCATCAGCCGCATATGAAATCAGGTGCATGGAGGAGTTTGCTATGGAGGTTAAAGTTGCAAGTTGAGTCATTACCATCTCTGGGAGAGCCTCAGATGTAGTACCTTGGAGGGATACTCCCAGCTCCTTGAGGAGATTTCTCTGAAGTCTCGGGAAATGAGAAAGATAATTCAGCGACTTCAGAGTAAACGCCTCCGAGGAAACCATACACTTCCCATATGTGTCCATCATTCGAGATTCTTTATTCGGCGGATGGACAAAGAAGTTTCAGATAATTCCTTCTTGGTGGCCACTGCCACCACCATAGCATCTACTGGAACACCTTTTGTAAGAAACTGCTTGTCCTCAGGGGCACTGATAGACCTATTAGGCCCTCCACAGGACAGGGTCCACTGTCTCTGGACACCTTTCAACTGACTACACCCAGTAGTTTGTCACCCATGCTTCTAGGTAAACAGACTCATCTTCAGAAGGGGATAGGGACTTCCATTCACCCCGCTGTTTAAGGATCTCCAGGATGTCTGAAAATGAGACATTATCAGAGGGTGAACGTGGGCACCCTTCTGAATCCTCTAAGTCTGTATACGATGTGACAGACTCGGGGGAGTCTATATGCTTCGTCTTGCATGTACGCTTCCGAAACATCTCCCTAGAAGGATGCTCTGGGGAGGTCTCAGAAGAAGGGATCTCCCCTAAGGGGGTAACCTAAAGCATGGGCTCTCTGTGCCTGGGCTGGAATGGTGGAGTGGAGGTTGACACTGGCCCCTTTGGGGGAAGAGTGTCTGGAGCAGTGGGTGGAGCAGATTCAGGGGAAAGCATGCTCTTCATCACCTCGAAGGCACCCTGATTCTGGCTTGAGATAGTCTCTGGTTCCGAAGAATCCAGAGATCTCTCCTGCACCACAGATGAGACCTCCAAGGCCAATGTTGGTGCTGAACTTACCTGCACTGAACCTCCAAGTGGGAGAGCTGGGTCTGAAAAGGGTTCAAGCCAACTCTCCTCCCCAGAGCCGACGTGCAAGTGTCGGCTCCCAGATCCTTCAACTGAAGCAATCAGAGCAGAAGTCTGTACTGAAACACCAGATGTGGTTCTCGGAACTTATGATTCCACCACTAAGACCTCCAGATGCTCTGGTTCCGAACTGGATCGAGTCAGAGGAGGAATAGCTGATAAAGGAGAAACAGGCTTCAGCTCCACATCCTTTTGGGCTGGGCTGGACAGAAATTTTGCTAGGGCTGGTGTCTTAAGTAACCTCCGTACCACATGCTCCACATCATCATCTGATAGACTCCTGGATGATTTGGAGGAGCACACTGAGGACTTGTGGCTACCAGCCACAGACTGTAGTAAAGGGGATTGAGGAACCGAGCGTTCAGGCTCCAAGAACGACGACTGATCCTTTTTCTTTCTCTTGGACGGTTCTATAGAAGATGGTGGAACCAGTGAAGATTTGTCTTTCTCGGATCTGACAATCTTCAGATCTAAGACAACAGTACATTAAGTCAATTGCTTTGCCGGCTCAGAAGCCGGAGCCGACGGTGATTTGGAAGTTGAAGGCTGCTGAGGGGCTTGTTCAAAGGGTCCCTTAAGAAGACCTCTTGATAAGTTTGTTCTTGTGCTCCTGCAGAACTCTTGCACTAAATCCATGACAAATGGAACAAGAGTCCTGCAGGTGCACTGCCCCTAAACAATAAACACAGCTTGTATGTCTATCTGTGATGGACATGTTTTGTGTACAGGAGTCGCATTTTTTGAAACCTGAATGTTTTTCTTTAGACATAATGCAGAAAAAAACAATAACTACAATAGTAGACACACCAAGAATTTTTTTTTTTAATTAGGGAAGAAGGGGTTTGAGGAGACTTCTGATTGAAAAAGGATGAACTCCTCAACCCGAGAGACGCCACTAACTTAAATGACACTCTGAAACAAACAACAGAGAGAAGCCCTCTAACTAAGCGGGCTATAAGGAACGAAGCATGACAAACAGCTCCCCGATCCTCTAACTTAAATGGAAAGGGGAAGCACTAGAAAACAACACAGGCCTAGTAGTAGAAAAAACAAATGATGGCCACAAAGAACAAAACCACAGTACAATAAATGGATTAGATAGGTATAGCAAAGGACACTAAAAGGGAATTTAAGTAACTTTCAATAGGTTTAAATAACTTTTGGAAGAAAGAAATCTGAAAAAACAGTCTAAGTAATAGCAAATTTACTCAGCCTGAGCCAACAGAGTGGGATCCCGAAGCTTCAAGCAGCAAATGAGATCTGGGTATCTGCTGCTAGGCTTCATGGGATAGAGTGCAGCCTCGAGCCAGTAAAGAGCTCTCAAGCTTTAGTATAAGGTTGAGTCAGAATGCTCGGTTCCGAACCCAACCAGCAAAATGAAGGCGAAATGGGACAACATAACATCTAGTCTTTTTAGGTAGCTCAGCTCAAGCTGCCTAATGGTTTGAGTGCATGGAAGGTGCTATGAAGCTTTGAAAGCTGGCCATCTCTTACATTCTTGTCAGGATATAACCCATATAGCCAGGGCTACTGCAGCTGTGATCAATATGAACATCTAGTACTGTTCTCCAGGAGGCCTCCTTTTTTGGTACCAGAAACATTACATTTTGGAATAGAAGCCTTTGCCCCTTTTATTTAAAAGCACTGGTTCTATGACTCCCTATATGTATAAAGACTGAAGAACCATTGGAAAAAATTCTGTTTGGTTTACAGGATGGGAAGGTGTTCCCCTGAAAGGAGGTTTCTGCCATCTACAATTTGCACCACTTTTAACACTCAGGAATCCAAAAAAAGAAGTTACGCACTTACCATAACATTCCATCTATGTCGTCCATTTTCATCCCTCCTCAGCTGATAAGCTGACAGGTTTGGCTCCAAGCCCTAGGATCTGACTCAGCCATTGTAAAAGCTTGTGGCAACCTTGAACTCTGGAGCTTCTCCCTCACTCAGAATGCACCACCCCCATTACCTCAGATTTTGTTTGCAGACTATAGCAAAAGACTAACCCTTTTCTCAATGGGGAGCAAAAATATATATGTACATATAAATAAACAGAAATCCATGTAAATGCACTTTTAGCAACATAACCTTTACCTTCATCTAAAAGCAAATACACCACAAAGGTTTTAGTATATAGTGAAGGAAAGAAAAGTCATAGAAAAGGGGGATGGCAGGTGGGTAACCCGGACTGCAATAGTGAATACACTTGAACATCTACATTTATGGCAAGTGTACACAACTGTACTATGTTCTTCGTGTTTCACTGTTGCAGTCATTACATTTGGGTAGAATCCCAAAGCTATGAATGGGAGGATGGAACTAAATAGCATTAGGAGTGGCTATAAGGCCCTGCAGAACTGCAGTGGCAAAGCCTGCCCTGGATTTGGAGAAGAGAGGGAAATGATAATGCTTTGTGAAGGTATGAACAGAGCTCCAAGTAGCAGTCTCTAGAATGTCTTTGGTTGGAACCCCTCTGAGAAAAGCTGCTGAGGTAGAAGCAGCCCTGGTGGAATGTGACCTGATCCCCTTGGGCACAGGTTTACCATGGTGCAAGTAGCAGAAATGAATGCAGTGGCCTATCCACTTACTCTACTTTGAAATAGCCTCCCCCCCTGACCCTGCAGCAAATACTACCAGTAGTTGCTCAGACTTCCTTAAAGATTTGGTCCTGTTTAAGTAGAATCTTAGTTGTCTGTGTACATCCAATGAATGCAGAATCCACTCCCCCTTGTCCTGCGGATTTGGGTAAAATGTTGGCAGGTGAATTGTCTGGTTAAGAGCCACACTGGATACCACCTTAGGCATAAAAGAAGGGTTGGTCCTGAGGGGACACCCTGTCCGGGTAAAATGTAATAAAAGGCTTCACAGCCATGAGAGCCTGTAGTTCTGAAACCCTTCTTGCTGAAGTGACTGCCAAGAGGAAAGCTGTTTTCCAAGATAGAAATTTTATATCCACAGTAGCTGCTGGTTCAAAAGGAGGCAGGGTGAGTTTTTCCAGCACAAAGTTGAGGTCCCATGCAGGAGTTGGTGATCTTCTGGGAGGCCTTAAATTTTTTGCCCCTCTAAGATACTGTTTAAGCAGAGGATGAGAAAAGAGGGGAGGCTCTGTGTTGTAATGAACCGAGATGGCAGAGGCATGTATTTTTATTGAAGAAAAAGATAGACCCTTGTCAAGCATCTCAGTCAAATATTGTAAAATCTGAGGAATATTGGGCTTAGCTGCGTCCGTTCCTTGTGCTTGGTTCCAAGAACAGAATCTCTTCCATTTATCAGCATAAGATTTTCTAGTACTAGGCCTTCTGGCTTCCAAAATGACATCCATCACAGATTTACTGAGAGGTGTTTGAATAATTAAATGATCGGCCATGCTGCAAGGTTCAGAGTTTGGAGCTGAGTGTGCAGAATTTGACAGTAGATGAGGTATTTGAGGCAAGTACCAAGGAGGAAGTTGAGACGTATTCCTTAGAATTGGGTACCAGTGTTGGCGGGGCCAGTCTGGAGCAATTAGGATAATTTTTGTTTTTTTCTGTCTGACGTTTGGTAAGACCTTGGAGAGAAGAGGCAGAGGGGGAAAGGCATAGACTGATAGGTTTTTCCAACTGAAGGATAGGGCATCCACTTTCCATGCTTTTCTGTGATAAGTTCTTGTGCATCTCGTGCCTACAGGGGAGGCAAAACTGCTGTTCTGTGTTAACATGCACTTTGAAGATTGGCTTATGCTCCAATTCATTACACTGCTTTAATCCTTGTTGTTAATTATTGTATGCCTCACAGCCTGAATACCCAGTAGCCATTCCTCTAACTCCAGTAGACCACGATATTCCTCATATACTTCTAGTTTAATTAACCCTTCTATATATATTGCCTTCTAGCCCTAGTCTAGCCTTGCCTGATTTTTTTTCCTCACCTCTGTGGTTATAAACCTAACTGCCCACTAGGTATGTTCCCCTCCTATCTGCTCCTCTCTTTGTTGCCCTTCATCCTCATAAGGCTGTCTCTTTTAAACCCTTTTTAGCATTATTACAACTGACCCCACATATTACCTTTTCTGCTATACTTCCCACTATCTGCCTTTAATATTCACTTATACTACATCCTACCTTCTCTACACAGATCACAAACCCATTTCTACCCCCGTGTCACTCATCTACAATCAGAATTCCACTGGATTGTCTGCCACCCCGCACTGTCTCACTCAACCAGCCCATCTCCGCCTCCGTCAGCTTCCTGCGGGCTCACTCCGCCCCTCCCTACCCCCAATTCCCACAATTCTAGGGTCTCAATATATTACCAAACCACACTTTGGCCTTTATACCTATACCAACTAAATAGTCCTCCTTATTAACACTCCCTCCATACTGGTATTCAATTACCTCTCCTAACTCAAATCTAATATCTCAATTATAGTTTCAAAGACCCAGCTGCTATTACTACAAACCCTTATCTATCTTCTCATCTTATACCTACATCATGGCCAATGTTACCTACCTAACTCAACTAAAATTTATAGCCTTTGTTTTACTCCCACCCTCTAATAACTATCTACACATTAACCTCTATGAACAACCACCCACCTAAACCTTTCTACTGCCTTCTAGGTTCACTTTCACACCACTACTATCACTTCATTCCCTTTACAGCTTTAACACCACAATTTGTCCCTGCTACCTGCAAGCCAAATACGCAGACTAACCCATATAAAATATAGTACTCCTCATGCAAGAAAACACTTTGTTTTCTTATTTCCTTAACGTTAATAACTCCCACATAGAATACTCCACTTAGCCCTCAAGTAGATGGAGACATTCATCCTAATCCTGGCCCAAACAATATTCCTGACACTGTACAAATCACTCCAACATTTCACTCTTCCATACACCTAATAAGCCTCCAAACTCTTTCAATAGCTCATCTAACATTCAAGCATTAAAAAGAAAACCACCCATCTTCATGCCCTATTAGAATTCTACCAATTTGATTTCTATGTCTATCAGAAACATGGCTAAAAACCATCCATTATTAATGACAATGAACTGGACCTCACCTGCCTACAGTATCCTGAGAAGGGACCGTGACAATAAAAGGGAGGGGTGTAGCAGTCCTCTATAAAAAATAATCTACAAGTTACCACATCTAACATATAAATCTACCTATTTAATAACTCAGAAATCCTATTACCAAACTTCAAATCAACAAATTCAAATCCATTAACATCGCTTTGTATTTACCTTCCCTGGTAATAACATTAATAATTGAAAGCATTTCAACTGGATATCTATCAATCTTCCACAGAAACTTTAATACTTGGGGACTTTTGGCCATTGGGATTGCAAGTCCTGCAGTACCTCAGCCCACCACCCACATTAATCTTTATGGCTTCTTCTCAAGTTATTACCTCCCTACAAGAATTAATAAAACCAACAACAAAGAAAGTATACTAGATTGGATTCTACAAACTCTCCACATTCATACATACAAGGTAGGACCTCTCCTGATGATCTAAGTGATCACTTACTCACTTATATCATCAGACACAAAATTAACATACCTAACCCCAACTACATATCGACAATCAGGGACTAAAAACTTTTCAACCCTGAATCCTTTTCCAGCTAGAACTTAAACACTGTGATTGGTCACCACTAAAAACACTCCCTAAGATAAAGCAGTTGACTACTTTAATTCCACATTCTTATCCATCCTTGACCAACATGCCTATACGCTCTATTAGAAGTAACACTAAACCTGCCCCATGGCTCACCAAAGCAACTAGACAGAATATTCTCCTCAGAAATAAATCTTGGTCAAAATGGCACACTACCAGGAATTCAACAGACCACCAAACCCTTTAGACAACTTAGAAATACTACTAAAAAGCTATCCTGCTAGATAAAAAAACTTTTATATCCAACTACAACAAACCAACCAAAAGAAATCCACAAAAATTTTGGTCCAGCATCAACAAACTCCTACACCCAGGCCAATCTATAACACCTATCCCACAAGGCTCTACCAAGACAACCCAACACAAACTGCCAATGCCTTTAATTCTTTCTTTACAGATACCATTCAAACACTAGCTAAGCAATTATCTCCAACTTCCACTAATCTAACCACCTCTTCAACTTACCCTATTCCATTATTTCAGCTAAAACCGGTTCCTACATCCTTCATTTGCTCTCTTAGAAAAAGCTGAAACCTACTACCCCTCTGCTGACCATCTACCTGCTGAGTACCTGCAAAAGGTGCCAAAGCCATAGCCCTCCCATTTCCATACTCATAAACAGAACTATAACCCGGAAGGAAATATCCCATCTATCTGGAAAATCTCACATCATCCCCTTCATAAAGGTGGTAACTCCATTGACATCTCAAACTATAGACCAATAGCCTTACTCTCTCCACTCGCAAAAATAATGGAAAAATGTGTCCATAAGCAAGTACTCACCCATCTAATTGATAATAACTTACTTGCCAACTGTCAACATGGATTTAGACCTAACCACAGCACCATCACATCCCTTCTCTCCTTCACAGACTGTATAAATTATAACCGTAATAACAATACCCTTTCCTCTTCTGTCTTCATTGATTTATCTAAGGCTTTTGATATGGTTAATCACCAGCTCCTTATTGAAATACTTAAATCTCTTTCTCTTGATACTCTAGCATTACAATGGTTCAAATCCTACTTAGAAAATAGACAACAAGCAGTACTATGGGAAGGTAACCTATCTTCTCACCTCCCTATTTCCCTTGGTGTCCCCCAGGGCTCCATTTTAGGCCCATTGTTATTTTCCATTTTCATTAATGACCTCCACCTAGCAATCCCACATGCTACCTGCATTCAATATGCAGATGACTCCACTATTATTTGCTCAGCTAATACCCCTACCAAGCTACAATCTCTTACACAAAATGCATTTAACACAGTGGAACAATGGTTTTTAAACCATTGCCTTTTACTTAACCCTAAAAAAACTAAACTCCTACTTTTTACTCCTACTCGTAGGTCTGCCCCTCTTCACTTTACTCTTACATCCAACAATGGGACTCTCATATCTCCTGACAACCACCAAACTTCTTGGAATAACCATAGATAATAATCTAAACTTTGACACTCATACTAACATCACTATAAAAACAGTAAATAATAAACTGGGATCCCTTTACAGAATCAAACCCTTCCTTACTCCCTCAACCAAAATTGCGATAGCTAGAACTCATTTAATCACTACTTTACTCTATGCCTCACCCATATACACCAATCTCACAAAAAATAACCTAAATAAACTTGCTACTGCCTAGCACTCCATTGCTAGATTTGCCACAGGATCTCCTTTTAGAACACATCACTGCAACAATCTAAAACAACTAGGATGGCTAGAGTTTCAGAACCAGATACTATCTCAACAACTCACTATTATCCATAAGAGCTTGTACTACCCCACCTATACACCTATACTAACTACCCTCATTACCCCCTACAACAATCTTAAGAACCTACGCTCCTCCAATAAGCCACTTATTACTATCAACAAATCCAACAACTCAGCTGGAGATTCTTTGTTTTCTAACTCCATAGGCAAACACTGGAACAGACTTCCCTCTGAACTCCTATCTCTGACCTCCACAAGACTCTTTAAAAATAAAACAATTTCTCAGTTCTCACTGGCTTTGTCCTTGTACTAACCCTGACTAAATGTCTTCTCTGCTCCTAACAAGGGTATATTCCACCGATTTACATACTCTTGCTGCTTCCTATATACCTTTATCTCACTGTATCATATGATACATTTCTATAATTCATCAACAGTATATACTTTCTGTTATCCTGCTTCCAATTGAAAACTACTAATTTGTTTTTACTTCTATTGCATTGCATATCACCTCAGCATGAGCTAGGTATCCTTGTAATGTCAACTGTACCTAATCTGTATGTCTGTAATCTGTTTAGACCTTTTTTTAATTATCATTATAATTCTTTGAATTTGAGACCATTATTACAGTCATATATTGTGTATGTGAATGGCTGTAACTGTTTAGAGCTATTTTACTACTGTTATACTGCTCTGAACTTATTATTTTTTACTGTATAAAATTATCTGTGTTGGAGCTTTTCTCCCCGGGCCTCTACTGAAAATGGATTTTATTCCAGTTAGACTAGCCCGGTCAACAAATGTAAAATAAATAAATAAATAAAAGTTGAGACATATTCCTTAGAATTGGGTACCAATGTTGGCGGGGCCAGTCTGGAGCAATTAGGGTCATTTTTGTTTTTTTCTGTCTGACTTTTGGTAAGAACTTGGAGAGAAGAGGCAGAGGGGGAAAGGCATAGACTGATATGTTTTTCCAACTGAAGGATAGGGCATCCACTTTCTATGCTTTTCTGTGATAAGTTATTGTGCAGAATTTGTCCAGCTGATAATTTTGGGGAGAGGCAAATAGATCTATGTCTGGGCTCCCCCATTTCTGTGTTAACATGCTGAAGATTTGTGGATCCAGTTTCCATTTGTGTGGGTCCATAAGATTTCTGCTTAGGTCATCTGCCAGAGTATTTTGTTTTACTGGCAGGAATTCAGTTTGAAGATTTATTTGGTAAGTCAAGGCTGTGTTCCACAATGCCATGGCTAGTCTGCAAAGGGGGTAGGAATGTGTACCCCCCTGCTTGTTTATGTACCACATAACTGTGGTGTTGTCCATCTTTATCAGTAGTTGTCCTGGATGAAGGAGGTCCTTGAAGGCTGTCAGAGCATTCTGAACAGCTAGCATCTCTTTCTGGTTGATATGCAGATGCATTTGTTTCGGGCTCCATTTGCCCTGAATGCATCTTCCTGCCAGGTGGGCCCCCCCAAGTATAGCCTGATGCATCTGTAGTTAGGGTTTGGGTGGCAGGGGGTAGAGTGAATGACAGTCCCTTGTTTTGGTGACATGTCTCTGCCCACCAAAGAAACTCCTGTTGTAGGCAGGGAATGAGAGGAATCATTGTTTCCAGGCTGTGACAATGTTGACTCCATAAACTTTTTAGGTACCATTGTAGTTTCCTCATATGCAGTCTCGCATATGGAATTAGTAGAATGCACAATGCCATGAACCCCAAAGCCTGCAGAATTTGTCATGCAGATAACTGGGTTTTTGTTGCCTTTGTAAGGTAAGCCATCTGGGCAGGTGTATTCAAGCTTGCACCCAGGAATGTAATTATTTGAGAGGGTACCAGCTGGGATTTATTTTCATTTATTGTGTACCCTAGGCATGTTAGAAGCCTTTTTACAAATGCCAGCTGTTGAAGAAGAGTGTCCTTGTCCTCTGCTTGAATGAAACAGTCATCCAGATAAGGATAAATTTGTATGCTACTTTGTCTGCAGAATGCAATTACTGGTGCCAGGCACTTTGTAAAGACCCTGGGCACAGTAGATAAGCCAAAGGGCAGTGCAGAGAAACCTGCCTTGAAGTGGAGGTATCTTCTGCATGATTCCTTTATTGGGATATGCAGGTATGCCTCTTAAGTCTAGAGTCACTAATAAAGCTTTCCTGCCCAGCACAGGTAGTAGCTGTTGTAAAGTCAGCATTTTGAATTTTGGAATGTCCAGGAACATGTTCAAATTCACCAAGTCCAGTATTGGACGCCAGGCATTGCCTTTTCTGGGCACCAGGAAAAGTCTTGAATAAAAACCTTGTCCTTTTTCCTTTTCTGGTACTGGTTGAATAGCCCCCAAGGGACATAAATTGTTTCTGAGCCTCTGCCCACTGATTTTGTGGCAGATCTGGCCAACCATTTGGAATTGGAAAAGTATGGAAATTAAATCTTTACCTCTGGGATACTATGCCTAATACCCACTTGTCCTGGGTAATTAACTGCCAGTTTTGAGCATGAAGTGCTAGTTTTCCCCCCAAGTGGGCTGCCAAAAGATAAGTGCTTGGTGAAGGTAAGAGGGAAGTCCATTGAGACTGCTTACTGTAGGGTTGTACTTTGTTTCCTCCAGATTTGGAGGTAGAGGCACCCCATTGCTTTGACCTGTAAGAACCCTGTGATTGGTATCTGGAGCCTTTGGAGCACCTGGATTTGCCTTGAGTGGCCCTGTTGGACACAGGAAAGGACCAATTTTTAGTAGGCCAGTGCCTACTAAACCTGGGTGGCTGCACTTGCAAGAAATCTTTTACAGTTTGCATAGATTTAGCTTTGTCTTCCATTTTCTTTAAAATCTTCTGCCTTATTACCAAACAGAGTATCATGCTGCAAAGGAGCATCCAACAATTTAGCTTCAACATGATCAGGCAGATTTTGCTCCTTGAGCCATGCAAGCCTTCTAATCACAGATCCAGTAACTGCGGCCGTGCAAGAGGCCTCCAGGGAATCAAAACCACATTGCAAAGTATGCCTTCCAACCTGTTCCACTGAATGCAATAATTCCTGTAATTCTTTATTTTCCACACAATCAGAAATCAACATAATTTTCTGTTTCAGTAAGCCCATAACATGCTGTTGATATTTAAGCATATGAAACTGGCAGTTTAATGCCGTAATTGCCAAGGTTGCAGACGTATAAACCTTCTTTCCCCATCTATCCAGCGCCCTGGAATCTCTATCAGAGGGGGTAGGATTTTTGGCTGTAGAGGTCTTTACACCCTTGGGACCCTATGAAATAGTCTCAGGATCAGCAGCAGGGTTTTTGAATAGAAATTTGTGGGAGTCAGGAACCCTGTAATATCTGACTGGCTTACTAGGAGTCGGCGGTAGGGAGTCAGGAACTATGCTTGATTCCAAAAACACATCATCAACAATGTCTAATACAGGAGGAATTGCCAAAGGCCTATGCTGAGGAAGGAGGAGGAAATCCCTAAGCCTCTTTTTTGATTCAGAGAAGTCCTGACTCTCCCAGTGAAAATGTTCCCTTAAAGTATGCAAAGTTTCTCCAAAAGAATAATCCTCAGGAGGAGATGCAGATGGGATGGAGTCTTCTGCATCTGAATCCTCATAGGGTGGAATAGAAAATTCCTGATCAGAAGAGGAATCATAAGAAATGGAAACCTGATCTGAAGATTCATAATCAGTGCCTTGCCTAGGCCTCTTAGCAGGGGGGTTGGGAACCCCTGATCAAGGTAATTAAGTCCTCAGCCATTTTGATCATCTGTTTTTTAGGCATAGGGGCCTGAGCACATGGCTCATGTGTCTGTTTTTTTGACATAGAAGATTTTGATCTTGTTTTTGAGGCTGGCGTCAGTTTGATATAAAAATTTTGAGGCGTGAAAACACCCACAGAAGCCGGTGCCTGCTCAGCGGCTCCGGACCCATCCAAGGGAGAGAACATCCATGGGTTCAATACTCTGAGAATCTTGCGGCATACTGGACTCCAAATGCATCTCCGTAGAGGCCTGCGACTCAAAAGTAGCGGGTATCAGGGGATGCGAAAGCACCTCACTGAGTACCGGCGAACCAGCGACTGGCTTAGGAGAAGCTTCATCGTCGGTTTTGGACCTCGACGGTCTGTCTCTGTCTTTTTCTTTGCGCTTTTTGTGAACTCTGGTAGTCGGATTGCTAACAGACGACATTTCATGATAATTAAATCTTGATCCAAAATATTTAGAAGCAAAAATATACCAACGCTTAATAGTGCGTTGGTTAAATCTAGCACACAACCGACAGCAAGGCACGTTATGATCTGGGCCTAGGCAAGGAATACAGTACAAATGAAAATCCTTATGAGGTATTTGCTTCCCACAAGTAATGCAATTATCAACTTTTACTGACATCGGTAAGGAGCAAGAAAAAGTTTCCCCAATGGGGTACTTAGCTTTAGTTTGAAGACTTCGGTTCTGAAACTCGAATGCGAAAATTTCAGGAGTCGGCCGACCGACACTTGCGAAATGCTTCTGCTTCGGGCACTGCACGGCAAGAAAGACTGAAGAAAATGTCGCCGGCTGCATGTTTTATACCCCTGACGACCTGATGTCATGGAAGAGGAGACAGCAACTGACGCAGGACCCAAGACTTTTGTTATTCAGGCCGACTGAGGGCAACCTGCCAGCAGATTACCCCAAATGTAATGACTGCAACAGTGAAACATGAAGAACATTAAGTTTGGTTCTGCAATCTACCAATACCGCAGGGTTTAAAGCATGGCAGATTGCACAATTCTCCTGGAGGTACCGCAGGGTTTAAAGCATGGCAGATTGCACAATTCTCCTGGAGGTGGAGAAGTCCCAAGCAAAAAACACACAAGGTGTGTGAGTCAGATAATATGGATCTTCTGACTGCATTTCCCACATTTTTGAACCCAGCCTTGCTCTTGTCTTTGTCAGTCATCACTACAAAAGGGAAGAACCAGGACAATCACAACTACTACCAAAGCAGTAATGCCCACAGAAATACAAACTTTAACACAAAAGACTTTTTTTAAGCAGATAAGAGAAAGGGGAAGAAGAAAGTATCAACAATGGCACTAAAGACTGATAATCGCAGAAGAGGGGGGTTACTAACAACAGTAACAGAAAATACTGCAAATGGTAAAGGGAAGGAAAAAGGCAAAGAGTTTCTGGAAGGATAAGGGAGAAAACAAACAGAAGGCAGAAATTTAAGTTTTTAAATTGATTACTTATCATTCAAGCTTGAGAGAACAACAGACCACGTCTTTTCGCTGCAAGTGGCAAATGAGATCTGAGGTAATGGGAGTGGTCCATTCTTGGTAAGGGAGAAGCTCCAGAGTTTAAAGTTGCCACAAGCTTCTACAACAGCCGAGTCAGATCAATGGGCTCGGATCAGAAACAGTCAGCCTATCAGTCGAGGACAGAATGAAAATTGGCAACATCAGATCAATTTTTTGCCAAAGGAGAATGTTGAGGGCCCAGTTTTTGGGACAGATTTGTAGATATTGGCCAGGGGAAAGGGAAGAGGGTAAAGAATGCTGGCACAGTCATTCTGTACTGTTGGTCTGCTCATTGTCGGAAAAGGCCTCTGTTTTTTTTTTTATTATTGCTCTCCTGTCATAACTTTTTGTGTGTTTGCTAGAAAATGAATGGTTTTGTTTAATTAGAGGGAGGCCTATAATATTTGTATTGGGGTACATCAAACATCTTAGAAACTCACTGAGATCACCCACTTTCATAATACTGTTTGAGAACCTGGGTAGCAGAACAGCCAACTAGTACCTTCCTATCTAAAGATGAATTTGAGATTTGACTACCTCATCAGCAAACATATTTATGTACCCAAGCGTATCTTTTCAGCACTGTAGCAGTTGCCCTTGCAAGCAGTATCTGCATAATTATGCACACACACTTCAAATTATATTTAGATCCCAACAGTTTGGTTCAAAAAATTGCTTTCTTCTGAAGGTACCCTCAGATGCTCATATAACATAGCTTAATTTTCCAAATATAGGGCTGATAATTCAGAATTTAGAATGCTAAAGTGGAAGAAAGCATTTTCATACATATACAGTTCGGCATTTTACCTCCCCTTTCACCAGGTGAATGGTTGGTATTGAACCCAGTATGTTGCAAGTATGAGAAAGTCAAAATGGCTATTAACCTGAGGTACCTTAAACAGCTTACCTGCTTTTTTAGGGACTGATGGCTGGTTATCTGGATGAGTACAGGCAGCATTTAACACATCTATCAAGGAAGGCAGCATAGGAGGGATGGGTGAAGAATGACATTTAGCACTTGTAAAATGTGAACCTATAAACATATCTTATATCCTCAGTTCAGGGGGGAACATCTATTTGTTCCCATACAAATAACTCATTCATCTTGGCAATGGTTTGATTAAAAGAAAATTCCTCCACAGTAGGATAAGAATTAAAGTTTTCCTCATAATCTAAGAGTTAGGCAGGGATTCTGCAGGAGAAAAAGTCCTATCTCTGAGAAAATCATAATTATCAGACCCAGCTTCCTCAGGACTAATTTGACAGGGAATGTCCATCTGTAAATGTTTCTGCATACAAGGATTTATTGCCTCTAATACTTGTCTAGTCAAGGTAAGGAACTTGTCTTTTTTTAACTAATAATTTCATCAGAAGAATGTTTAACTTTTTTGTTTTTTCTTAGCAGGAGTTTCAGCAGAAGAGGACTGACTCAGCAGGACATCTACCAATCTAATGGTCTATTGCCCAGGTTAACTTGATTAAAATCTCAGTGTGTTTTTCATACCCAGAAAAGACAGTTCTCCCACACCTGTATTGGAGACTAGAACATCTGAAGAGTATGTGGCTAATCACTGGCTCATGCTGGCCGAAAGAACGACAAACAGAGGAAACCAGAGAGGCAAAGAAGTGGCCTGAGGAACAACCAATGGCATTTGCAGGTTCACCCACTATCAGCTAAGGCGTAGAAAGAGTCTGTGACAATGGCAAAGATTCTTTAGCAAGTATTTTTTTTTCCTTCTAGGTACTGCAGAAGAAGAGCCATCTGAACCAGAGTGAGTATCCATGCTGTAACCAGGGAAGAAGCAACAAAAGCAGTAAGCATTGTTGGAATGAGTCATTCAGAAGGTAAGTTGTCAATCAGTGCTCACAAGCAGTACACTTACAACACTTTCTCTAGTATCCTAGTGTAAAAAATAAATAAATAAAAGAACATTCTTTTTTCCCTTTCAGTACTGTTCAGTCACTTGCACACACACTGACAGAATCAAAGTAGCAAGCTTAATAATTACACTAACACAATTTCCTACCTGCTCCTAGGTAAACTATACTTTCCCACAAAATTCAAAGTTTACAAAACCAGTAGGCAATTTTTCTCAAAACTACTCCCAAAAACATAGCACACTAAGCCAAAAATATAGCTCCCAACAGGAAACATTCAATACTGTGGAAAAAAAATACCAGATTTCTTAAAGGGGAAATACCATGTTTAGTCAAAACCAGCTAAATTATTTTTCTTAAAAGGGCAATAATTTCTGAGTGGAACTGTTCCCCAGTGGGGAATCATTTGCCAGAGATTAAGCTCATATCTGACTGTTGCTAATGTAAAGGCAGACAGATTCTTTATTCAGTACTTCTTTTCATCTCAAGAAGTTTCACTCTGCTGACTTCCTTCCAGGGATTAGCTAGCCAGCAGTCTTTGCTAAGGAGCTGGGGGGAGCAAGAACTTTTTGAAGCTGGCCAGTTGTTTCCTAGGTGGGACTCAAATATGATAGTCCAAGGACTACTGTTGCAAATGGAATGACAAATATTGAGGGATACATCTGCTTTCAAATGGAAAATCTTTTCCTTAACTCAAGATATAGGCTTTCCTAGTTTGGACATACAGGAAATTGGCCCTCCAGGAAGGCATGTCTAACGTCTAGTAGCAAGGAGACTTGAGGTCACTTGGCCATCTGCAACACTGCTGTGGACTAATGTAGCCTGGACCACATTTGAGCTATGATAATTAAAGTGGGATATTCTTTGTGTACCTTCACCACCACCTGGGTAATAAGGAAACCGTCCAGGAACTGGTGCTTCTCTAAAATGAAAATGCACCCACCTTCCTCATCCTGCCACAGAAGTTTTGTGCAATAAACTGGGATACGATGGTTAGCTAGGGTAGCAGGAAACCTTCCCTATTGGTCAACTGACAGAAAATCTCTCACTCTACCTTTATTTGTGGTTCCTCATCACTGTTATTCTCATGTCATTGGCTATGTTGCTCCACTGTGAGTGTAGATACAGTTTTCTGACTTCTAGATTGGAATGAGGTAAGCTCACAGACCTGCTTTAATCTACATTCTGGTTAGGGTCTCAGGCATCCAGATTTGTTTATGTATCACATAAATGTGGTGGTAGTGTTGAGTGCTAGAAACCCTGGTCTCCACTGATTCTTGGAGGTCTTCAATGCAAGAATGTCTCCTTTAAGTTGATGTGCAGATCACTTTGTAATGAACTAAGCAAGTCCCCATATAAGGCAATCAATGAAAGTCCAAGGAGTTTTCATCAGGGACAATGCAGACTCAGGCAGGCAGGAAGGCCTCTCTTCAGACTCAGGCAGGCAGGAAGGCCTCTCTTCATTCCTGAACACAGTCATCCACCCACCACAAACTTTATGTAGATGCTGGACAACACCAGGAACTCCAAGTCTGGCCATGTGTGTGTGTGTGGGGGGGGGGGGAGGTAACTCCAACATTCCCTCAGGAATTAGTGAGCTTTTTGCATGTGCATAAAACTTGAGAAACTATTAAAAAAAAAAAAAAAAAAGGTTGAAGCCATGTAGCCCAAAGCCTTCAAAAATCCTTGGCCATCATACAGCCTTTGCTTGCCTGAAAGCTAATGTAGGAGTCTAGGTTGAGGCATTTCTCTTCTGGGAAGTAAACCCTACACTTCTGTGTTTTAGGGTCATCCCTGGAAAGGACAATATCTTGACTAGGGTGGGTCTTGACTACGGAAGCTTTACCAAAACCTCCAGATAATGGAAGTAGTTTATGGTCATGCTGAGACCATCAAGAATTTGGCACTGCGACTGTCTGAAGCAGGCAATCATCTATCTACAGGCAGATGTGAACCCGTTAGTCTGAGTAATGCCACCCCTGAAGCCAGGAAATTCAAAAATACCCTGGACACAGAAATAGCCCAAAGGTGAAGTAAATTAGTTCCACCCATGAACCTTAGAAATCTACTTTGACGTTTGTGAATGAGTATAACCCAACAGGGAGCATGTCAATAAGTCAACAGCAAATCTGCCAAATCACAGTAAATCAAAAACCACTGAAACAATTTTCATTTAACCTTGAAGGCTTACTTTTTCAGAGGTCTAGGGCCCCCTGCACTCCAAAGTGGGGGATACCCCCAAACTTATACATACTTACAAAGAGGTCACACAAGACTGGAAAAAATCCACTGTCAGCAGACATTGTTTCAACAGTTTTTCTTCAATCTACTGGCATTCTGTAGACTTCCTGTTAATACACTGACAGGTTCTTGTGCAAATAAGCATTTTTCATGTTTGAGGCAGAACCCTATAATATCCTTTAACCAGTCTTGTTCTTGTCCTGTTTGAAAAATAAAGGCCAACTACAGATTATTAGTCCCTGGGATTGAAAATGATGCTTGACTGGCTGCACAGTCTTGTTTTGCTAATCCAGTCTATTAAAGACACCTTCAGCAAGTGGTCTAAAGAAGTGGACCTTTTCTGATGGAGCACTGTAGTACTTAATCTTCACATGCTCTGGCATGGGGCAGAGTCCTCAAGCCAGGCATATCACCCTGCCCTGCAAGATGTATCTAAGGTATCATACCTACATTTCCTGGTATACATAGCTTAAGCATCTTCCTTATCAGAGAGCCCCTCTGCCTATGGTCCTCATCCTCTCCAGCAGAGTTTGCTGGTAGGTTCATCATGGAAGTTTGGCAGTTTCAGGCTCAAAAAGCCAAATTTATAAACCCTTTCCCCCAAATCTGTTAAGTATTCCTCTCTTGTTGTTGTTAAGAATAAACCATACAGGATCCCTTGCTAGAATTCAGTGACACATATGTTGAATCTTGTATAGTTTGTGAAAATCCTTAACCTTACAAAAGCAGTTAGGCTTCTAAAAGTGTGTGTGTGTGTGTGTGTGTGTGTGTGTGTGTAAGGGAGGGGAGGAGAGATTCAACTTTTAGTGCTGCATTCACAAACATATTCCAGGACATCCATGACTGGAGGAACACATGCCCTGGGTTAAGGCAAGCTCATGAAAGCTCTGTGTATCAGTTGGGCCCCTGAGAACTCCTCTGATTCCCACTTGAACTGCTTCTTCTCCATTTTACAAAGGTTGTCCTCAAAGGAAAAGGATTCTGGTGGAGAAAGAGTATAAGGGGTTTGTGTCTGACAAATAGGACACAGAAGGTAAATGACCCATACATTCTGGTTCATATGCCTCAGAGTATGGTTGGCCTGTATCCTCCACTGGTGGTTCCACCCTTCATTTCTAAGAAGGATCCCTTGCCAGCTCAGGGATTCCCAGTGCTGGCTGCTTGGTTTTAAGGAAAGAAAGTTATGGGCCAGCTGAAAGAGTTGCTAGAAATAATTCTTAGAAGTAGATGAGGCTGAAGCTACACTCAACCTGGACCAAGGAGAGCTGGGAAGCACTGCTTTAGGCTTCAGCACTTTACACCACAATAACTCAAGTTAAGTCAGCTTAAAGGCTTCAGAATGCAGGCAGTTCACCAAACTCCCCACTCCATTACTAGGGATATCCTTGTGAATCAAAACTGAGGGGGTCCTGCCTTCTCCCTTGGAAAGAGCCATGCAAGTGAACACCAGTGACCTACACGTTATCTTCAGTCTAGGAATACATGAGCACAGCTGAAACCATGGCTGCTTGAAGACCATTCACTCCACAGACCCTGGCAAAAAACAACTCTGACAATGAGGTCTGCAAAAGTGACTCACCATATTCAACGTGATTCAGTGTTCATGGCGGCCAAACACAGGGAAACCGATAGCATCAGACAGACTGTCCTCAGTTTTCAGACATTTCTCCCATTGATGTTTATTGAAGTGTTTAAACTTCAGAGGCTGCCTCCCAGAGGCCATGATCAATAGCATTAAGGTGAGCAGATGCATAGCCTCTTTTGAGTCATGAACATGCAGACATATTTAGCTCTTTCCCTGATTGTCCTTTGGGTGAAAATAACACAAAGTGGGCAGGCTTCCACATGTCCCAACCTGATGCAATAAAGACAGTGGGGGTGAATGTTTTCAAGGGGAATTTGTTTCCTGTAGTCAGTACAATTAACATTTGCAAAAGCTTGTTTCAGAATTACTGTAAGACATTAGCAGAGTAAAAGAATACTACTACTACTATTACAGAAGAAAATATCACTGTGTGGTACTTCTTGTTCCTCTAGAAGCAGGCCAGACAACAGATGGATTCTGAAGTTACACAACTGTACTGAACTGCGAGACGAGAAATATCTGAAGATGGCATTATCCAATGCTCCTCTTACACCACTGATGTCCCTGCATGGCAGTGGGAAGGAATTGGCCAAGCTATACATCTGCAAGTCAGGCCAACCATTGGGCAACCTGCAGGCAAAATATCCCACAGATGATGAGTGGAAGCATAAATAGTACAATGAACATCAATACAACTGGAAAAAAAAATCTAATGGAGTCTTGAATCTTTTCTCTAAAGCATTTAACCAACATCCTGCCGATCTTCTAGAAAACTACTTTTCAACACTCCCTCCCCTTCAAATGCCAGTTGTGTGAATTCCTACAGCATCCTTGCAACATACACACACATACTTCCTATTACACGGCAAAAATCATATGCATCATTCATTAACACTGAAGCATTCACCAGGTTTATAGCTCCATACATAATCTATTCACTAATATGGAAGCATGCAACATACCAGAAATTTAGAAAGTAAATCAATCTTTTCCTTTTCAAATGTGCCAATACAAAATTAATCAGCATCCTTGGACTCCAGCCAAAATAATAAAAGGTTGTTACTGAGCAGTTAACCTATTACTGAGGATTCCAAACACACTCTTAAAAACTCAACAAGGATTCAGATAAAAGCCACAATACATAAACTACAGTAACAAAGATGAAAGACTGCATTGCTGCTACTTCTGACAAAAAAAAAAGGTTAAGTACTCTAGTGTAACTTCATATTTTCTATGGGTATTCAATCAGTTGTCCAAGGCACACACAGTGATCTCCTTGGATTTCAAAGCAATCTTCATCTGGAAAGGAACTCTTTTGCTAGCTACTGATAAGAGGGTGTAAATTAAAAGGAATGGCTGAATCCTTCTTACTCATTTTTATTTTACTGCTCATATACATGATTTCCAGTCCAAAATCAGAGGACAAGGTCTATTAGTAAAACATCAGGGACATACTCAGGGGCTCACACCCTGCAACCTTACAGTGACACTTGAACATCCCCACCAGATCTGTAATTAAAATAAATGACAAGCAATCTACCTTTGGGGGAAGTTCCTTCAGTAAGCAAAGACATACTGAATGAATGCAAGTAGTATCACTGTAGGGCAAAAGGGGTGGTCCTATGATATCTTAGGCTAGCAGCCTGTTTAAGACTGTGCACCCCAGTCCTCCTTGCTTCTTGAATGCTATGTTCAGGCTACAATGCTCTATGAATGGCTAAACCTTCAACAAAGGTTGCTTCAGCACAAACATACTGCATACCTACGGCATACAGAGGAGGCCATGATGCTCTGAATGGAGTGATGTCAAACAAGAAAAGACCTTGTTAGCATGTTGACAGTAATGGCAAAAAGAAGTTATGTACCTACCATAATGTTCCATGTTTTTTGTCCTTCATCTCACCTTTCTTCTTGCTGGTTGGGTTTGGAGCCAATCCTTGGCTCCGACTCAGCCGATATACAATAGCTTGAGAGCTTTTACTGGCTTGAGGCTGCCCCTTATCCCAACATGCCTAGCGGCAGCTACCCAGATCGCATTTGTAATAGCCCACACTAGACATATGTAGTAAGAAAAAACTTTTTTACTAAGCTCTTATACCAAAGTAGGAAGGAAGGAAGAAAGGACAATGTATGGTTAAACAACCTGATATGTCAGCAGGAAACTCAGCCAGTGTAACCAAAAAAGAACTCCTCTCGAACCTCCAGGAAGGAGGAAGGAGGGGTGGACACAAGAAGGAAGGCGAGATAAAGGACAACAAACATGGAACGTTGTGGTAGGTACATAACTTCTTTATGTGATATGGTCCGATCTCGCCTTCATTCTTGCTGGTTGGGACAGCATCCCCAGCACCTGGTTCTCAGGTGGCTCACTGGAACAAACTCTTCAGGACCATGGAACCAAAGGATGCCCTATTCCGGGAGACCACATCCACTTTGTAATGAGAGATAAAGGTATGAGGATTTGTCCATGTCGCTGCTGCACAGATTGAATCTAAGGACAATTTATCTTGGAAGGCAACAGAGGTGGCTAAGACCCTGGTTGAATGTCCTCTGGGGTTTCCTGGAAGCGTCTTTTTACACAAACCATATGAATAAGTGATTGTGTCTGACAGCCATTTTGATATTGTCAGCAAAGGATATGAACAGTTGGTCTGATTTTCAGAGGTCTTTGGTTCTGTGTAAATAAAAATGTAATTGTCTATCAACATCCAATTGGTGTAATCTATACTCTGCCTTGTTGCCGTAATTTGGGAAGAACACAGGAAGCTCAATTGACTGATTTGAGTTATACTCAGAACAAACTTTTGGCAAGAAGAAAGGATTGATCCTTAGAGAGACTCTATCTTTGTGAAAAATGAGATAACGGCGGGCGAATAGACAACGCATGTAATTCAGAAACCTGTCTAGTTGATGTTATAGCAACCAAGAAGAAGGTTTTCCAAGATAGAAATTTCAAGGGGCAAGATGCTGCTGGTTCAAAAGGGGACAGAACCATTGAAGCTAAAACCAAGTTTAGGTCCCAGGGGTGGGAGGTTCTCTTACCAGGAGCCATAAAGGTGTTGTACCTTGTAAGAATGCTCTGCACAACTTATGGGACATAATGTTAGAACCCAAGCCTCCTACATGAAAATTGGAGATGGCAGCCAGCCTAATAGAAGCTGCAGCTGCCCCTTTTTAAAAGGTTTCGGCTAGAAAGTTAAGAATCTTGTGAACAGGAGCCGTAAAAGGATCAATGTTATTACTTTTGGCCCAGTAAGAGAACCTCTTCCACTTGCTAGTGTAAATCCTCCTAGTAATGGGCTTGTGGGAGGACACTAGGTTGTGTTGTACAGCATGGGAAATGTTTGGGAGCCTGGCTAAGACTGGAAGTTGGGTAACCAAGCAGTCAGCTTGAGAGTTTGAAGGGATGGATGAAGCCTGCCTGACTGATGCGTCAGGAGGTCCAGAACTGGGTCCAGTATCCGAGGCTCCAGTTGAAGGTGATGGTGAAGAAACAGAAACCAAATCTGACAAGGCTAGTAAGGAGCAATGAGGATGAGTTTGCAACCCAACAATTTTGCTTTCTGAAGTACCTTTGGAATGAGAGGGAAGGGTGGAAAAGCATATAGTACTCCTGTAGGCCAATCGTGAACATGTGCATCCCTGGGTGACTGTCCCCAAGGGGGAACTAGGGCAAAGTAGCTGCTGCATTTGTTGTTTAGGAGAGTGGCAAAAGATCTCAGCATGGCTGTCCCCATTTATGGAAAATCAAGTCTGCAACTTCTTGCTTTAGGGACCACTCATGAAGCATGAGGATAGCCCTGCTGAGCCTGTCCACTATCACATTGGATTTTCCAGGAATGTGCATTGCAATCAGAAAATGTTGGGAAGACATCACCCATTGCCATACTTGAAGTGCCTCCCAACACAAGGGGGTAAGATCTGGTTCCACCCTGCTTGTTGATGTAAAATACCACTGACATATTGTCTGTCTGGATTGCAATGGTCCCTGTAGGTAGAGAGTCTTGAAGTGCTTGCAACGCCAGAAGCACCGGTCTCATTTCTAGAACATTGATGTGCAAATAGTACTCATGAGGTTGCCACATTCCTTGGACAGTTCGTCCCAGATAATGCCCCCCCCCCTATCTGGGAAGTGTCTGTGGTGACTGCGGCTACCGGACGTGGGTCTAGAAAGGGTCTGCCCAGAGTCACCTTGGGGTGGGCCAGCCACATAGTAGGTCCTTTTTGCAAGATTCCATGATCAAGATCATGTGTGACATTGGCAATTCCTGGAAAGACCACTGAGCGAAAAGAAGCCACTGTAGAATCCAAATGTGGAAGTGTGCTAAAGGAACTAGCGTAATAACTGCAGCCATTGAGCCCAGTACTTGTAAGACTTGTCTTGTCTAAACCCTCGTCTTCTTTATGAGAAAGGAAACTTGTTGATGAATGGTTGGCACCCTGTCTAGAGGCAGTTTTGCTAAAATGCGTCTTGTATCCAAGTCTGCCCCTATAAAGGTAATAGACTGACAAGGCAACAAGGCAGATTTTTCGTAGTTTATTGTGATGCCTAACTGGGAACAAGTTTGGATTGTGTAGTCCCATGCTCTGATTAGTTGATGCTTGGTGGTCATCTAGATATGGAAACACCTGGAATCCTAGATGCCTCAGGTGAGCCATGACCACTACCATACACTTGATAAACACCCTGGGGGCTGTGGTGAGACCAAAGGGCAGGGGTCTGAACTGATAATGACTGGCTCCCAGACAGAAGTGTACGAATCTCCTGGATTGCCTGTCCATTTTTATATGGTATTATGCATCCTGGAGATCTATGGAGCACATCCAATTGTCCTGACCCAAGAAGGGAAGAATGGACTACAGTGTCACCATCTGGAACTTCTTTTTTACTGATTGGTTTAGCTTGTTGACATCCAAGACTGGTCTCCAGTCCCCTGTCTTTTTTGGAAATAAAAAGAAGCTGAAGTAAGTTCCGGATCCGATTTGGTCTGTGGGGACTTCCTGGATGGCTCATTTTTCTAGCAATCTATGAACCTCTAGGACTGCATGATCCCAAAGACTGGGTGGAACATCTGGGATAGAACGTTTGTCTTTTGAGGGGGACTGAGAAAAGGGAATTTTGTAATCCCTGGATATTATCAACAGTACCCAGGTTTCTCTTGTGATAGATTGCCAGGCTGCTGGGTACAGTGATAGTCTGTACCTTACTGCCTCCAGAGGTGGACAGCCGGGCCTCCCTTCAAGAGTGCTGGGAGGGCCTAGCAGAGAAAATATCTTTGTCATCCTGCTGTTGCGGACCCCCTCTGCTGTGAGGGTGGCATCTTCCATTGTTAGTTTCCCCCTCTGCCCCTGGGGGAAAATCACCACGTGTGTCAGGCGAAGATCCCTGGGATTTTCGGAACCACATTTTTCTACTCTTCAGACCTTTAGGATAGGGTCTAGACAGAGTGGAAAAACAGACCCCTATGGCATAGAGAGTCTTGCCATCCTGTTCACACCTGGTGAGAGTCTCTTTTACCTGAGGTCCAAACAAGCCATCAAAGGGGGTGTTGATAAATGAAGACGTAAAAGGTTCCACAAATTGACAAAAGTGCATCCAGGAGTGTTTGTGTAAAGCTACTCCAGTAACTGCTGCCCTACTCACCCCATCTGCCACATAACAAATGAGCCTTATGGAGGAGTTTACCATGGAGGTCAAGGTCACAAGCTGAGAAGCTGCCCTGTTTGCAACTCCCTCAGCTGTAGGATCTTGCAGGGTATCTCCTACCTCCTTCAGGAGATCTTTCTGAAGTTGTGCGAAATGTAACAAGTAATTCAGTGATCTGAGAGTAAAAGTCACTGAAGAAAACATACGCTTCCTATACCTGTCCATCGTACAAGATTCTTTGTTCAGCGGATGGACAGATGAAGTTTCTGCAAGTTCCTTCTTGGTGGCCGCTACCACCACCATGGGCATCAACAGGGACTCCTTAGGATAGGAAAGACTTATCTTCTGGAGCTGTAATAAATTTCTTAGATCTCCTCTGAACAGTTCCATGGTCTCTGGAGTGCTTCACGCCTTTCGACTCACTACAGACAAAAGTGGGTCGAAAAGGTGAAGACACCCAAGAGGTGGAGGGTCAGGAACCAAATGCGTCCAGGTATACAGACTCATCCTCAGAAGGGGCTAGCAACTTCCAGCCACCCCTCTGTCTAAGGATTTCCAAGATGTCTGAAAAGGAGACATCCTCAGAGGGGGACCGTGGGGACCCTTCCAACTCATCCAAGTCTGTATCCGAAGTGATAGACTCGGGAATCTAGATGCTTCCTCTTACACTTCTTCTTCTGAGGGACCTTCACTGAATGTTCGGGGTAAGTCTCAGAAGAAGTGGTGTCACCCAGTGTGGCATCCTGGGACACAGGTTCCCTACGGTTAAGCAGGAGGAGGGTCAAAGGCAGGCACAGGCACTGAGGGAGAAGGAGCCAATGGATCCAAGGGTGGAGCAGTCTCAGGAGACAGCACGCTCATCACCTCGAAGGCATCAAGGTCCTGAGTTGAAGGAGCTGCCGGCTCTGAAGAGTCTGGAGATCTCCTTCAAACCAGGAGCGAGGGCTCCGAGGCTGATGTAGGAGCCGAACTCACCTGTGCCGAAGCTCTGAGAGGGAGAGCGGGGTTGGACAAGGGTTCAATGCCACTTCCCTCCTCTGAGATGGTGAGAGAGTTTCTGTGCCCAGACCCCTCGACAGACTGAGACATCAGGGAGATCGGAGCGGTTATCAGAACCGATAAGGGAGAAGAAACCGGAGCCAATGATTCCACCACCACGACCTCCATGCACTCTGGCTCCGAGCTCAAGAGAGTCATATGAGGAATCAATGGAGAAACTGGGAGGGCCGAAGGAGCCAAATCCTTATGGGCTGGGCACGAGAGTAATTTAGCAAGTGCCTGTGACTTGAGGAGCCTGTTGACCACTCTCTCCACGTCATGATCCGAAAGTCTGGAGGACCGAGAGGAGTGTGAATTGGACTGGTGACTGCCCGCTCCAGGTTGCAGCAGAGGAGGTTGTGGAACGGAGTGTACCAGCTCCAAAGAGGGAGACTTTAATCTCTTATGGATCCGGACCGGCTCTGAGAACACAGATGGAGCTGCGGGAGATTTTGCTTTGTCGGACCCAATGCTGGGGGCCAACAGAGCCAAAGTCTTGTCAGTAATTTCTTTCTGTTCCGAGCTTGGAACTGATGGCTAGGAGTGTTTCTCAGACACTTTGGCTGGCTAAGGACCCTGAGATGAGGCATCTTGAGGGTACTTCAGGAGGCCATGTAAAATAAGCTTATTTTTTCTCTCCTGCAGGTCTCTGGAACTGAAAGCATGACAGATCGAGCAAGAGTCCTGCAGATGAACAGCCCCTAAACAATAAATGCAACTTGTGTGCCCATCTGTAAGGGACATTTTCTGGCAACACAAATCGCATTTTTTAAACCCAAAGGGTTTCGACTCTTTAGACATAGTGAGCACTAGTCAGGAAAAAGTTTCCACAGAGAAAAACAGAAAACTATCACTCACAGCCTACAACAAGTAGAAGCAAACAGGCTGATACCAAAAAAGGAAAAAAAAACCTTATTATTTTGTTTTGAAAGGAAGAAGAAGGAAGAGGAGAGCCTCTAACTTAAATAGTGACTCCCCCAATGGGACAGCCTCTAACTTAAATGGCAATCCTAGAAGAGGGGTGAGGAAAGGGAAGAACCCTCTAATTTAAACGGGCTCTAAGGGGATGCAGGCCTGAAAGAAAAAATGATGGCCAAAAACACAACAAGCAGAGAAAGGGGTCGTTAGACTAACGAGGAAAGATACACACTCTAACGAGTCAATATAACCAGTAAATTTATGAAAAATTAGCAATAACTAGAAAGAACATAAAGTACTTAGCCTGAGCCAGTATTTCACAATCTCGATGCTGTAAGCAGCAAACGAGATCTCGGTAGCTGCTGCTAGGCATATTGGTATAAGGGGTAGCCTCGAGACAGTAAAAGCTCTCGAGCTATTGTATATCAGCTGAGTCAGAGCAGAGGATCGGCTCTGAACCCAACCAGCAAGAAAGTACAGTTGTGTACACTTACCATAAATGTAGATGTTCGAGAGTATTCACTGTTGCAGTCCTAACATATGGGTTATCTAGCTCCCGGTAGCCCTCAGTCCTCGGTATATGACGTCGGCTGCCATCAGTTGTAAAACTGATGTTAGAGTCAGGAATAAAGGGAGGCAGCTGACGCCATTTCCTCAGTTTTTCTTGCTCTGTCAGGAGCCCCCAAAGGAAGGCTAGCCAGGAAGGAAACACCCTGGAAACATGACCTCCAAAACATAAAATATGTAGTCTGTGCCTTAGGAAAAAAGGGGGAATGGAGGATGGGAAATGTACAGTTGTGTACACTTACCATAAATGTAGATGTTTGAGTGTAATCACTGTTGCAGTCATTGTTGTATGTTGTATCTTTCAGCTTTTCCCTGTTAGTGGTCGCCACAGTGGAACTCCGGTCAGCTAATGATTGGCAGTAGATTTTTATGTACAGAGTTGCCAGCCCTGACGCACAACCTTCAATGAAGGTACGTCCATTCACGCATGTCTCCACACAGAAGATGCTTTAGCTGTGATTTGAACAGGGCAATGTCTTACTGTGAGGCAACAACGCCACCGCAGCACCACCACTGCAGTAAATGTTGTGTCTTTCAGCTTTTCCCGGTTAGGGGTCGCCACAGTGGAACTCCAGTCTGCTAATGATTGGCAGTAGATTTCTACGTGCCGAGTTGCTAGCTCTGATGCACAACCTTCAACTAAAGGTACACCCATTCACAAGTCTCCACACAGAAAATGCTCTAGCTGAGAATCGAACAGGGCAACGTCTTAGTGTGAGGCGACAATGCGACCCCAGCACCACCATCGCAGTCACTGTTGCAGTCATTACATTTGGGTAATCTGCTGGCAGGTTGCCCTCAGTCGGCCTGAATAACAAAGTCTTGGGTCCTGCGTCGGTTGCTGTCTCCTCTTCCATGATGTCAGGTCGTCAGGGGTATAAAATGTGCAGCTGAAGCCATTTTAATCAGTTTTTCTTGCCCCAGATGTCAGGTGCCCCCCAAATGAGGAGCCAATATATATATATATATATATATATATATATAAAACTGTAAATGTATAAATGCACTTTAGAAATATAAAATTTAACTTCGACTAAAAGCAAATACACCACAAAGGCTTTTGAGTATAGTGAAGGAAAGAAAAGGTATAGAAAGGGGGCTGGTGGGTGGGTAATCTGGACTGCAACAGTGAATACACTCGAACATCTACATTTCTGGTAAGTGTACACAACTGTACTATGTTCTTCACGTTTCACTGTTGCAGTCATTACATTTGGGTAGAATCCCAAAGCTATGGATGGAGCTAAACAGCATTAGGGGCAGCTATAAGGCCCTGCAGGACTGCAGTGGCAAAGCCCGCCCTGGATTTAGAAAAGAGAGGTAAATGATAATGCTTTGTGAATGTATGAACTGAGCTCCAAGTAGCAGCTTCTAGAATGTCTCTGGTAGGGACCCCTCTGAGAAAAGCTGATGAGGTAGAGGCAGCCCTGGTGGAATGGGATCTGATCCCATTGGGCACAGGTTTACCATGGTGCAAGTAGCAGAAACGAATGCAATGGCTTATCCATTTAGAAATAGTCTGCTTTGATATAGCCTTTCCCTCTGATCCTGCATCAAATGCCACCAGTAGTTGCTCAGACATTCTTAGAGATTTTGTCCTGTTTAAGTAGAATCTTAGTTGTCTGTGTACATCCAATGAATGCAGAATCTGCTCCCCCTTGTTCTGCAGATTTGGGAAGAAAGTTGGCAGGTGAATGGTCAGGTTAAGAGCCACACTGGATACCACCTTAGGCATAAAAGAAGGATTGGTCCTGGGGACCACCCTGTCTGGGTGAAAAATAATGAAAGGCTCCACTGCCATGAGAGCCTGTAGTTCTGAAACCCTTCTAGCTGAAGTGACTGCCAAAAGAAAAGTTGTCTTCCAAGAAAGAAATTTTATATCTGCAGTAGCTGCTGGTTCAAAAGGAGGTAGGGTGAGTTTTTCCGGCACAAAATTGAGGTCCATGCAGGAGATGGTGCTCTCCTGGGAGGCCTTAAATTTTTGGCCCCTCTGAGGTACTGTTTTAGCAGGGGATGAGAAAAGAGGGGAGGGCTCTGTGTTGTAATGAGCCGAGATGGCAGAGGCATTTATTTTTATTGAAGAAAAAGATAGGCCCTTGTCAAGCATCTCAGTTAAGTATTTTAAAATCTGAGGAATATTGGGCTTTGCTGTGTCTATTCCTTGTGCTTGGTCCCAAGCACAGAATCTCTTCCATTTATCAGCATAAGATTTTCTAGTACTAGGCCTTCCGGCTTCCAAAATGACATCCATCACAGGTTTACTGAAGGAGGTGGTTGGTAAAATGAGTTGATTAGCCATGCTGTAAGATTCAGAGTTTGGAGCTGTGTGCACAGAATTTGATAGTTCTGCTGAGACCATAGGTGAGGTGTTTGAAGCAAGTACCACGGAGGAAGGTGTGACATATTCCTTAGAAGCGGGTACCAGTGTTGGCGAGGCCAGTCTGGAGCAATTAGAATAATTTTTGGTTTTTCCTGTCTGACTTTTAGTAAGACCTTGGAGACTAGAGGCAGAGGGGGAAAGGCATAGACTGATAGGTTTTTCCAGCTGAAGGATAGACCATCTACTTTCCATGCTTTTTTGTGATGAGGTCTTGTGCAGAATTTGTCCAACTGATAGATCTATTTTCCTCTCCCCAAAACTATGTCTGGGCTTCCCCATTTTTGTGTTAACATGTTGAAGATTTGTGGATCCAGTTTCCATTCTTCCAGCTGAAGGATAGACCATCCACTTTCCATGCTTTTTTGTGATGAGTTCTTGTGCAGAATTTGTCCAACTGATAGTTTTGGGGAGAGGCAAATATATCTATGTTTGGGCTTCCCCATTTTTGTGTTAATATGCTGAAGATTTCTGGATCCAGTTTCCATTTGTGCCGGTCCATAAGATTTCTGCTTAGGTCGTCTGCCAGAGTATTTTGCTTTCTTAGCAGGAATTCAGCTTGAAGATGTATTTGATAAGTCAAGGCTGTGTTCCACAAGGCCATGGCTAGTCTGCAAAGGGGGTAGGAGTGGGTACCCCCCTGGTTGTTTATGTACCACATAACTGTGGTGTTGCCCATCTTTATTAGTAGTTGTCCTGGATGAAGCAAGTCCTTGAAGGCTGTCAGAGCATTCTGAACAGCTAACATTTCTTTCTGGTTGATATGTAGATGCATTTGGTTTGGGCTCCATTTGCCCTGAATGCATCTCCCTGGCAGGTGGGCCCCCCAAGCTTAGTCTGATGCGTCTGTAGTTAGGGTTTGGGTGGCAGGGGGTAGAATAAATGACAGTCCCTTGTTTTGGTGACATGTCTCTTCCCACCAAAGAAACTCCTGTTGCAGGCAGGGAATGAGAGGAATCATTGTTTCCAGGCTGTGACAGTGTTGACTCCATAAGCTTTTTAGGTACCACTGAAGTTTCCTCATATGCATTCTCGCATATGGAATTAGTAGAATGCAGGATGCCATGAATCCCAAAGCCTGCAGAATTTGTCTTGCAGATAGCTGGGTTTTTGCTGCCATTTGCTTGAAGTATGTTGTCAATTGCATTTGTTTGTCTGGCATGAGGTAAGCCATCTGGGCAGTTGTATTCAAGCTTGCACCCAGGAATGTAATTATTTGAGAGGGTACCAGTTGTGATTTCTTTTCGTTTATGGTGTACCCTAGGCATGCTAGAAGCCTTTTTAGAAACGCCAGATCTTGAAGAAGAGTGTTCTTGTCCTCTGCCTGAATGAGACAATCGTCCAGATAAGGATAAATTTGGATGTTTCTTTGTCTGCAGAATGCAATTACTGGTGCCAAGCACTTTGTAAAGACCCTGGGTGTAGTAGATAAGCCAAAGGGCAGTGCAGAGAATTGGTAATGCAAAAAGCCTGCTTTGAAGCGGAGGTATCTTCTGCAAGATTCCCTCTTTTAAGTCTAGAGTTACCAACCAGGCATTCTTGCATAGCATAGGCAGTAGCTGTTGTAAAGTCAGCATTTTGAATTTTGGAATGTCCAGGAATGTGTTCAGAATTGATAAGTCCAGAATTGGACGCCATGATTTGTCTTTTCTGGGTACCAGGAAAAGCCCTGAATAAAATCCTTGTCCTTTTTCCTTTTCTGGTACTGGTTGAATAGCCCCCATATCCATGAGGGACATGACTGGTTTCTGGGCCTCTGCCCACTGGTTTGGTGGCAGATCTGGACATCCGTTTGGAATTGGCAATGTGTGGAAATGAAATCTGTACCCCTGGGATACTACGTTTAATACCCACTTGTCCTGGGTAATTAAATGCCAATTTTGAGCATGAAGTGCTAGTTTTCCCCCCAAGGGGGCTGCCAAAAGATAAGTGCTTGGAGATGGTAGAGGAAAGTCATTGAGACTGCTTACTGTAGGGTTGTGCTTTGTTACCTCCAGATTTGGAGGTGGACCTGTAAGATCCCTGTGATTGATATCTGGAGCCTTTGGAGCACCTGGGTTTGCCCTGAGTGGCTCTGTTGGACACAGGAAAGGACCAATTCTTAGTAGGCCAGTGCCTACTGAACCTGGGTGGCAGCACTTGCAAGAAATCTTTTACAGTTTTCATAGATTTAGCTTTGTCTTCCATTTTCTTTAAAACTTCTTCTGCCTTATTACCAAACAGACTATCATGCTGTAAAGGAGCATCCAACAATTTAACTTTAACATAATCAGGCAGATTTTGCTCCTTGAGCCAGGCATGCCTTCTTATCACAGATCCAGTTACGGCGGCCCTGCAAGAGGCCTCCAAGGAATCAAAACCACATTGCAAAGTATGCTTTCCGACCTGTTCTGCTGAATGCAATAAATCCTGTAATACTTTATTTTCCACACAATCAGAAATCAACATCATTTTCTGTTTCAGTAAGCCCATAACATGCTTTTGATATTTAAGCATATGAAACTGTCAGTTTAAAGCCCTGATTGCCAAGGTTGCAGACGTATAAACCTTCTTTCCCCATCTATCCAGCGCCCTGGAATCTCTATCAGAAAAGGTAGGATTTTTGGCTGTAGAAGCCTTAACACCCTTGGGACCCTGAGAAATAGTCTTGGGATCAGCAGCAGGATTTTTGAAAAGAAATTTGTGGGAGTCAGGAACCCTGTAATATCTGTCTGGCTTACTAGGAGCCGGAGGCAGGGAATCAGGGGCCATGCTTGATTCCGAGAACACATCATCAACAATGTTTAATACAGGAGGTATTGCCAAAGGCCTATGCTGAGGAAGAAGAAGAAAATCCGTAAGCATCTTTTTTGATTCTGAGAAGTCCTGACTCTCCCAGTGAAAATATTCCCTTAAAGTATGCAAAGTCTCTCCAAAAGAGTAATCCTCAAGAGGAGATGCAGATGGGATACATTCCTCTGCATCAGAGTCCTCATATGGTGGAATAGAAAATTCCTGATCAGAACAGGAATCAAAAGAAATGGAAACTTGATCTGAAGATTCATAATCAGTGCCTTGCCTAGGCCTCTTAGCAGGGGAGGTTGGGAACCCCTGATCAAGGTAATTAAATCATCAACCATTTTGATCATTTGTTTTTTAGGCATAGGGGCCTGAGCACGTGGCTCATGCATCAGTTTTTTAGACATAGAAGTTGGTTTTGACCTTGTTTTTGATGCTGGCATCAGTTTAATATAAAAATGTTGAGGCCTGAAAACACCCTCAGAAGCCGGTGCCTGCTCAGTGGCTCCGGACACATCCAAGGGAGAGACATCCGCGGGTTCAATACTTGCAGAATCTTAAGGCATACCGGACTCCGAATGGGTCTTGGTAGAGGCCTGCGACTCAAAAGTAGCAGGTATCAGGGGCTGCGAAAGCGCCTCACTGAGTACCGGCGACTGGCTTAGGAGAAGCTTCGTCATCATCGGTTTTGGACCTCGACGGTCTGTTTCTTTTTCCTTGCGTTTTTTTGTGAACTCCGGTAGTCGGATAGCTATCCAATGACATTTAAGGCTAGTTAAATCTTGAACCAAAATATTTACAAACAAAAATATACCAATTATTTATAGTGCGTTGGTTAAATTTAGCACAAAACCGACAGCAAGGAATACAGTACAAATGAAAATCCTTATGATGCATTTGCTTCCCACAAGTAATGCAATTATTAACTTTTTACTGACATCGTTAAGGAGCAAGAAAAAGTTTCCCCAATGGGGTACTTGGCTTTAGTTTGAAGACTTCGGTTCTGAAACTCAAAAACAAAAAGTTCAGGAGTCTGCCGACCGGCACTTGTGAACTGCTTCTGCTTCGGGCACCACACAGAAGAAAGACAGATTAAAATGGCATCGGCTGCATGTTTTATACCCCTGACGACCTGACGTCATGGAAGAGGAGACAGCAGCCAACGCAGGACCCAAGACTTTGTTATTCAGGTTGACTGAGGGCAACCTGCTAGCAGATTACCCAAATGTAATGACTGCAACAGTGAAACACGAAGAACATCCAGGACTGCAACAGTGAATACACTTGAACATCTACATTTATGGTCAGTGTACACAACTGTACTATGTTCTTCGTATTTCACTGTTGCAGTCCTAACATATGGGTTGATTCCCAAAGCCCAGGAAAAAAGCAAAGGGGTGGTGGAAGAATCACAGATTAAGGATTGGTAAGGAGGCCTTGCAAAACTGCAGAGGCAAAACCAGCCCTGGATGTAGAAAACAAAGGTAGATTGTAATGCTTTGTGAAAGTATGGACAGAAGACCAAGTAGCAGCTTCTAGAATGTCCTTAGGTAGGCACACCTCTCAGAAGAGCTGTGGAGGTACAGGCTGCTCTAGTAGAATTGGTTCCAATACCCTGAGGGGGAACCCTGCCATGCTTCAGGTAACCAAAGTGAATACAATGAGCAATCCATTTGGAGATAGTTTGTTTGGAAATAGCTTTACCCTGAGCCTCAGGAGCAAAACTGACCAACAACTGCTCAGACTTATGAAAGGGTTTAGTCCTGTTTAAGTAAAATCTCAGCTATCTATGCACATCAAGAGAGTGCAGAATCCTTTCCCTTTTGTCCTGTGGATTATTGAAAAAGGTAGGCAGGTGAATAGATTGGTTAAGGGTCAGACTGGAAACCACCTTAGGCATAAAGGAGGGATTAGTTCTCAAAGAAACCCGATCTGCATGAAAAGTAATGAAAGGTTCTACTGCCATTAAGGCTTGCAGCTCTGAAACCCTTCTGGCAGAAGTAATGGCCAAAAAAAAAAGGCAGTCTTCCAGGAGAGAAATTTTAAATCTGCAGAGGCAGCTGGTTCAAAGGGAGGTAGAGTAAGTTTCTCCAGGACAAAATTAAGATCCCAAGCAGGAGTAGGAGCTCTTCTGGGAGGCCTAAGATTGCTGGCTCCCCTCAGCAACTGCTTCATCAAGGGGCGAGAAAAAATGGGTTGCTCAAAAGAACAATGAGCAGAAATTGTTGAGGCATGAATTTTGATTGAAGAAAAGGAAAGCCCACCATTAAGCAAGCCTGCTAGGTAATCAAGAATGAGAGAAAGAGAAGGATGAGAAGAGTCTTCTCCTTTAGCCTGCATCCAAGAGCAAAATCTCTTCCATTTCTTGGCATAGGATTTCCTGGTGCTAGGCCTCCTGGCTTCATGAAGAACTTCAACCACCTGCTGGGAAAGATTTAATGAATTAGCCAGGCAGACAAATGCAGATTTTGAAGATGAGGATGAAGAAACTTTCCCCCCTCCTAAACCAACAGATCCAGTACTAGGGGCAGATGCCAAGGCTGAGATGGGGAAAGACTGCAAAGAAGGGGATATCAATGCTGCCTGGGCCAATCTGGTGCTATAAGAATAGCCCTTGGATTCTCGTCCCTCATCTTTAGCAGCACTCTGGGAATAACAGGCAGAGGAGGGAAGGCATAAACTGAGAGTTGTGTCCATGGGAAGGACAACGCTTCCACTCTCCAAGCTTTGACGTGAAACTCCCTGGTGCAGAAGGTTGGAAGGAGATGACTGGTGTGAGAGGAGAAAATATCCACTTGTGGAGTGCCCCAATGCTGAGTGATGTGATGGAAAATGATCTTGTTCAGTTGCCACTCGTAAGGATCCAGAACCTGTCTGCTCAATTGATCCACCAAGGGGTTCAATCTCCCTGGAAGATAATGGGCTATTAGATGTATGCCCATGGAAGCTGCTAAGGACCATAGCCTCATGCTTTGTCTGCACAAGGGGTAAGAGTGAGTCCCCCCCTGCTTGTTGATGTACCACATGTATTGTCTGTCCTGATCATAAGAATCTCAGGGTAGAGTAAGTCCTTAAAAGTCAGCAAGGCCTGCTGCACTGCCATCAACTATTTTAAGTTTATGTGCAGATGAATCTGCTGAGAGCTCCAAGTCCCCAGTATGCCCTTGCCTTCCAGATGTGCCCCCCATGCATAATCTGAGGCATCTGTGGTGAGAGTCTGACTGGCAGGTGGTGGTCAGAAAGGCAGACCCTTGTTCTGAGAACAAGCTGTCGCCCACCAGAGAAACTCCATTTGTAGACAGGGAATTAGGGGAAGAATCAAATCCAAGTCCTGGGTGTGTTGACAAGAAAGGTTCTTGATGTACCATTGAAGTTTTCTCATATGTAGCCTTGCATGTGGGATCATCAGAATATATGAAGCCATGAACTCCAGTGCTTGCAGAGAGCTAGGTCATGCTTGCCAAGTTGTTGAAGTAAGCTGAAAGATGTACTTGTTTCTCTTGAGGGAGGAATACCATCTGGGTGGCTGTATTCAGACTCGCTCCCAGGAAAACAATCTCCCTTGTAGGAACCAACTTTGACTTCTTTTTGTTGAGTGTAACCCAAAGAGGTGAGAATGTCCTTCACAAAGTACAAATCCTTTTTTAGTTGTTCTGGGGAGTTTGCTTGAATGAGACAGTCGTCCAGGTAAGGATAAATTTGAATGTTTCTCTGCCTACAAAAAGCAATGGCTGGCGCCAGGCACTTCATGAAAACTCTGGGAGCAGTAGATAAGCCAAAGGGCAGTGTAGAGAATTGGAAGTGCTGCTCCCCAGCCCTGAAACGAAGGAACTGCCTGCAACTTTCCCTTATTGGGATGTGCAGATAAGCCTCCTTGAGGTCCAAAGTCACCAGCCATGAATCCTTGCACAGCATTGGCAGTAACTGCTGATGAGTGAGCTTCTTGAATTTGGGAATTACCAGAAAAGTGTTTAGGATAAACAGATCCAGAATAGGGTGCCAGGTGCCCCCTTTTCTGAGTACCAGAAAAAGTCTTGAACAAAAACCCAGGCCTGCCTGACTTGCAGGAACTGGCTCTATAGCCCCCAAACTCAGTAGTGAAGAAATCTGATTTTCTACCTCTGCCTTGTGAGCTCTGGGTATGTCTGGGTACCCTTGAAAAAAGTACAGTTGCGTACACTTACCATAAATGTAGATGTTCAAGTGTATTCACTGTTGCAGTCATCACATTTGGGTTATCTGCTTGCAGTAGCTCTCAGTCAGCCTGATTAACAAAGTCTTGGGTCCTGCGTCAGTTGCTGCCCCATCTTCCATGATGTCAGGTAGTCAGGGATATAAAGCATGCAGCCGATGCCATTACATCAGTTTTTCTTGCCCCAGATGTCAGATGCCCCCATAATGGGAAGCAATTATATATACATAAGGTTACACCTCCAACAAAAAAGCAAGTACACCAAAAAGCTTTAAACATAGAAAGCAAGAATAGAGGTATAGCCAACAGAAGTCAGGGGGCTGGAGGGAGGGTAACTAGGACTACAACAGTGAATACAGTTGAACATCTACATTTATGGTAAGTGTACATAACTGTACTATGTTCTTCGTGTTTCACTGTTGCAGTCATCACATTTGGGTAGATTCCCAAAGCTAAGGATGGGAGGAGAAGACCAGCTATAAGGCCCTGCAAGACTGCAGTGGTAAAGCCGGCCCTGGATTTAGAGAAAATTGGCAAATGGTAATGCTTGGTGAAGGTATGTACAGAACTCCAGGTAGCAGCTTCTAGGATGTCTCTGGTAGGGACACCTCTCAGAAAGGCTGTAGAGGTAGATGCAGCTCTGGTAGAATGTGGTCTAATCCCCTGTGGGGTAGGCTTTCCATGGTGCTTATAGCAGAAATGAATGCAATGGCCTATCAACTTAGAAATGGTTTGCTTTGAAATGGCCTTCCCCTCTGCCCCTGCAGCAAATGCAACCAGCAGTTATTCAGATTTCCTGAGAGGTTTAGTCCTGTCCAAATAAAATCTAAGTTGTCTGTGCACATCTAAGGAGTGCAGAATTCTCTCCCCTTTGTTCTGTGGATTAGAAAAGAAGGTTGGCAAATAAATGGACTGATTAAGGGCCACACTGGATACCACCTTGGGCATGAAAGAGGGATTGGTCCTGAGGAACACCCTATCTGCATGAAAAATGATGAAAGGCTCCAATGCCATGAGGGCCTGTAATTGAGACACCCTTCTAGCTGAAGTGATGGCTAAAAGGAAGGCTGTTTTCCAAGAAAGGAATTTCAACTCTGCATTTGCAGCTGGCTCAAAAGGAGGTGGTGTGAGTTTTTCCAATACAAAGTTAAGGTCCCAGGCTGGGGTAGGAGCTCTTCTGGGTGGTCTTAAGTTCTTGGCCTCTCTGAGGAACTGCTTCAGCAGTGGATGAGAGAAGAGGGGTGGTTCTGTGTTGTAATGAGCTGAAATGGCTGAGGCGTGAACTTTGATGGAGGAAAAAGAAAGGCCCTTGTGCAACATCCCAGTTAAGTATTGAAGAATCTGAGGTAAATTGGGCACTGCTGTGTCCATCCCAAGTTTGGTTCCAGGAACAGAATATTTTCCATTTTTCAGCACAGGATTTTCTAGTACTAGGCCTCCTTGCCTCCAAAATTACATCCAACACTTGCTTACTGAGGGATGGTAATGGAGAGAGCAGGTAATTAGCCAGGCTGCTAGGTTCAGGGGTTTGAAGCTGTGGCTGCAGAATTTGGCCCGTCTGCTGAGACAGCAGGACAGGGGTCTGGAGCAGGTGCCATGGTGCTAGCAGTGACACACTGCGCAAAAGGGGGTACCAGTGTTGGTGTGGCCAGTCTGGCGCAATCAGTATTGCCCTTGGGTTGTCCTGTTTGATCTTTAATAGTACCTTGGAGAGAAGAGGCAGAGGGGGAAAGGCATAAACTCATAGGTTTTTCCAGGTGAAGGACAGGGCATCCACTTTCCAAGCTTGTTTGTGGGGAGTCCTTGTGCAGAATTTTTTCAATTGGTAGTTCTGGGGGTAGGTAAACAGGTCTATATCTGGGCTCCCCATTTGTTTTTCAACATGTTGACAATCCTTGGTTCCAGTTTCCACTCGTGTGGGTCCATGAGATTTCTGCTTAGATTGTCTGCCAGTGTACTTAGCTTTCCTGACAGGAACTGAGTCTGTAGGTGCACTTGGTAGTTCAAGGCTGTGTTCCACAGAGCCATGGCTAGTCTGCAGAGAGGGTATGCGTGGGGTCCCCCCTGCTTGGTTATGTACCACATAACCGTGGTGTCCGTCTTTACCATTAATTGTCCTGGAAGGATGTGGTCCTTGAAGGCTGTTAGAGCAATATGTACAGCTAACATTTCTTTCTGATTGATATGCAGGTGCATTTGACTTGGGTTCCATATGTCCTGAATGCACTTCCCTGCCAAGTGAGCCCCCCATGCATAGTCTGATGCATCTGTTGTTAGGGTTTGGGTGGCAGGGGGTAGAGTGAATGGCAGTCCCTTGTTTTGGTGACAGGCCCTTGTGCAACATCCTGGTTAAGTATTGAAGAATCTGGAGTAAATTGGGAGCTGCTGTGTCCATCCCGAGTTTGGTTCCAGGAACAGAATCTTTTCCATTTTTCAGCATAGGATTTTCTAGTACTAGGCCCCCTTGCCTACAAAATGACATCCAACACTTGCTTACTGAGGGATGGTAATGGAGAGATCAGGTAATTAGCCAGGCTGCTAGGTTCAGGGGTTTGAAGCTGTGGCTGTAGAATCTGGCCCGCCTGCTGAGACAGCAGGCCAGGGGTCTGGAGCAGGTGCCATGGTGCTAGCAGTGACACCCTGCGCAAAAGGGGGTACACCAGTGTTGCTGTGGCCAGTCTGGTGCAATAAGTATTGTCCTTGGTTTGTCCTGTTTGATCTTTAGTAGTACCTTGGAGAGAAGAGGCAGAGGGGGAAAGGCATAAACTGATAGGTTTTTCCAGGTGAAGGACAGGGCATCCACTTTCCAAGCTTGTTTGTGGGGAGTCCTTGTGCATAATTTTTTCAATTGGTAGTTCTGGGGGTAGGCAAACAGGTCTATAACTGGGCTCCCCCATTTGTTTTTCAACATGTTGACAATCCTTGGTTCCAGTTTCCATTTGTGTGGGTCCATGAGATTTCTGCTTAGATCATCTTCCAGTGTATTTAGCTTTCCTGGCAGAAACTGAGCCTGTAGGTGCACTTGGTAGCTCAAGTCTGTGTTCCACAGAGCCATGGCTAGTCTGCAGAGAGGGTATGAGTGGGTTCCCCCCTGCTTGGTTATGTACCACATAACCGTGGTGTCCGTCTTTACCATTAATTGTCCTGGAAGGATGTGGTCCTTGAAGGCTGTCAGAGCATTCTGTACAGCTAACATTTCTTTCTGATTGATATGCAGGTGCATTTGACTTGGGTTCCATTTGCCTTGAATGCACTTCCCTGCCAAGTGAGCCCCCCATGCATAGTCTGATGCATCTGTTGTTAGGGTTTGGGTGGCAGGGGGTAGAGTGAATGGCAGTCCCTTGTTTTGGTGACAGGCATCCGCCCATCAAAGGAACTCTATCTGTAGACAAGGAATGATAGGAAGCATTGTTTCTAGATCCTGAGAATGCTGACACCATAGGCTTTTTAGATACCTTTGTAGTTTCCTCATATGCAGTCTTGCACATGGAATTAGTAGAATACAGCAGGCCATGAACCCTAAGGCTTGCAGTATTTTCCTTGCAGATAACTGGGTCTTTCTGGCTAGTAGTTTGAAGTAGGCTGTCAAATTAACTTGTTTTTCTGGTGTGAGAAAAGCCACCTGGGAAGTTGTGTTCAAGCTTGCTCCCAGGAATAAATTTGTTGGCAGGGTACAAGATGTGATTTCTTTTTGTTTATAGCATACCCTAGGGAAGTTAGCAGTTTCTGTACAAACACCAGATGATTCAATAGTATGTCCTGGTTTTCTGCCTGAATTAGACAATCGGCCAGGTATGGATATATTTGGATATTTCTTTGCCTGCAAAATGCAATGACTGGAGCTAGGCACTTTGTGAATACCCTGGGCGTAGTAGATAAGCCAAAGGACAGTGCAGAGAACTGATAGTGCATGTACCCTGCTTTGAAGCGTAGGTATCTTCTGCAGGATTCCCTTATTGGGATGTGCAGGTATGCTTTCTTTAAATCCAGTTTTGCCAACCAGGCATCTTTGCCTAGCATAGGAAGCAGTTGGTGAGGAGTTAACATCTTGAATTTTGGAATCACCAAAAATGTGTTTAGGATAGAGAGGTCCAGTATAGGACGCCAGAAGTTGTCTTTTCTGGGTACCAGGAAAAGTCCTGAGTAGAAACTTAGTCCCAGTTTCTCTTCTGGGACAGGTTGAATAGCCCTTATGCTTAAGAGAGCAAGAATTTGCTTTTGAGCCTCCGCCCACTGACTTGGGGGGGGGGGGGTAGGTCTGGCCAACCATTTAGGGTTGGTAAGGAGTGAAAGTGGAATCTGTATCCTTAGTAAACTATATTTAAAACCCATTTGTCCTGTGTAATGAGTTCCCAATTTTTTGCCTGCTGGGCAATCTTTCCCCCTAAGGAAACAGTCAGTTATGCAGGGCTTAGAAGATTTAAAGTTAAGTCATTGAGACAATTTACCACAGTGGAGTCTTACCACTCCCTGCTTTGGAAGTGGGAGCTGCCCACTGCTTGGCCCTGTGAGTACCTTGGGACTGAAGACTGGGTGTTCTACTGGTTCTGGGTTTGGACTGAGAAGGCCTAGAAGAGGCAGGAAAGGACCAATTTTTTGAGGGCTAATGCCTACTAAATCTGGGAGGCTGTACTTGCAGGAAATATTTAACAGTTTGCATAGATTTAGCCTTTTCCTCCATCTTTTTAAGCACTACTTCTGCTTTACTGCCAAACAGGCAGTCTTGGTTTAAGAGAGCATCCAGCAATTTAGCTTTAACATGATCTGGCAAAGATTGCTCCTTAAGCCAAGCATGACTTCTAAGTACAGACCCAGTGACAGCAGCCCTGCAAGATGCCTCTAGTGAATCAAAACCACATTGCAAAGTATGTTTTCCAACTTGTTCAGTAGAATGCATTAAATTCTGTAAATCTTTGTTTTCAGCACAGTCAGGAATCAACATCAATTTCTGTTTAAGCAATCCAATAATATGCTGCTGATACTTCAACATATGAAACTGGCAGTTTAAGGCCCTAATGGCCAAGGTTGTAGAAGTGTATACCTTCTTACCCCATCTATCCAGCGCCCTGGAATCTCTATCAGAGGAGGTAGGATTTTTGGCAGTAGTGGCCTTAATGTCCTTGGGTCCCTGTGAAATGGTCTCAGGATCCGCAGTAGGATTTTTAAAAAGGAACTTGTGAGAGTCAGGAACCCTGTAATATCTATCAGGTTGTCTGGAAGCAGGAGGTAAAGAATCAGGGGCCAAGATAGATTCCGAAAAGGCATCATCAACAATGTCCGGTACAGGGGGGATAGCTAAAGGCCTGTGTTGGGGCAGGAATAAGAAACCCCTAAGCCTCTTTTAGAGTCAGAGTAATCCTGGCTTTCCCAGTGAAAATGCTCCCTAAGAGTATGCAAGGTTTCACCAAAAGAGAAATCCTCTGGAGGGGAAGCAGAAGGAATAGAGTCCTCTGCATCAGAATCCTCATAGGTAGATAAGGGTAAATCCTGGTCATCAGAGGAAACAGAAATTTCAGAATCCTGATCAGAATAATAATAAGCAAACTCAGTCCTAGGTCTCAGAGGGGGAAGGATGGCTTCCCCTGATTAAAGTAATAAGGTCTTCAGCCATTCTTATAATTTGTTTTTTAGGCATAGAGGCCTGACCATGTGGTCTGGGCATCGGCTTTCTAGGCATGGATCGAGTTTTAGGCCTTGAAGAAGAAGAGGCATTGGTTTAATATGCAAGTCAGTAGGCCTGAATACACCCCTCAGAAACCGGTGCCTGCACAGTGGCTCCGGACCCATCCAAGGTAGGGACATTCGCAGGTTCCACAGTTGAAGCATCTTGTGGCATACCGGACTCTGAATGGGTCTCAGTAGAGGACTGCAAATCTGAAGTAGCAGGTATCAGGGGCTGTGAAAGCACCTCACTGAGTACCGGTGAACTGGCAACTGGCTTCTCCTAAGCTAGTTGCCAGTTCACCTCACTGAGTACCGGTGAACTGGCAACTAGCTTAGGAGAAGCGTTATCGGCAGCTTTGGACCTATGCAGTCTGTCTCTGTCTTTATCTTTGCGTTTTTTCAGAATGTCGATAGTCGGGTGGCTTACCAAAGCCATATCTGGATAATTGAACCAAGTACCAAAATATTTAGAAGCATAAATATACAGACGACGAATAGCTCGTTGTTTAAATAAGGCTTAACATCAACATCAAGGTACGTCATGGTCAGGGCCTAGGCAAGGAGTGCAGTACGAATGAAAATCTTTATGAGGTATTTGCTTTCCACAAGAAATGCAGTTATTGACTTTTACTGACATCGGTTTAGAGCAAGAAAAAGTGTCCCCAACGGGGTACTTAGCTTAGTTGAAGACTTCGGTTCTGAAACTCGAAAATGAAAATTTCAGGAGTCGGCCGACCAGCACTTGCGAACTGCTTCTGCTTCGGGCACCGCACGGCAGGAAAGACTGATGTAATGACGTCGGCTGCATGCTTTATACCCCTGACTACCTGACGTTATGGAAGATGGGACAGCAACCGACGCAGGACCCAAGACTTTGTTAATCAGGCCGACTGAGGGCTACTGCAAGCAGATAACCCAAATGTGATGACTGCAACAGTGAAACACGAAGAACATCAGGGAAGGTGAGAAAATAAAACTTGTAACCTTGGTTTACTATATTAAGCACCCATTTGTCATCTGTGATGGTAGACCATACCTCTGCGAACCTGGCTAACCTTCCCCTAAAGGGTAACCCTAGGCCCACAGAGGTAGGCACAAGAAGGCTGGAGTCATTGAGAATGTTTGCTTTGGGAAGCTGGCTTAGAACTTCCCAATTTAGCAGAAGATGGATGCCATTGTTTAGCCCTTTGAGGGACAAAAGCCTGCCCTCTGGAAGATCTGAAACCCCTAGGACTAGAGCTACCCTGGTTACTAGGATCAGGGAAAGACCAATTCTTGTAAGGATAATGCCTACTAAACCTAGAAGGCTGAACCTGAAGGAAATCTTTTACAGCTTGCATAGATTTCGCCTCATCTTCCAACTTCTTCAGAACCTCCTCTGTCTTGTTACCAAAAAGGGTGTCTGCGCAAAGGAACATCCAGCAATTTAGATTTAACAGGTTCCGAAAGAGGCTGCTCCCTAAGCCAAGCATGCCTTCTAATAACTGAACCAGTGGCTGCTGCTCTGCAGGAAGCCTCCAGGGTGTCAAAACCACAATGTACAGAGTGCTTGTTAACCAAGGTGGCCGAATTTAGTAAATCTGGTAAGTCTTTGTTCTCCAACATGGAAGGAAAATCCCCAAATTTAGCTTAAATAGTCTCCAAAGTATGCTTCTGATATCTAAGCATGTGGAAGAGACAATTCACAGATCGAATGGCAAGAGTTACAGAGGTATACACTTTTTACCCCACCTGTCCAAGGCTCTAGACTCCTTATCGGAAGGTACAGGATTTTTAGCAATAGTAGCCTTAACACCCTTGCGGCCTTGAGAAATAATCTCAGGATCAGCAGTAGGATTTTTAAAAAGAAATTGGTGAGAATCAGGAACCCTATAATACCGATCATGTTTTCTGGGGGCAGGAGGAATAGAATTAGGAAAAATTTTCCATGAAAACATCATCCACAACTTCCAAAACTGGAGGTATAGCCAGAGGCTTATGCTGTGGTAAATCCAAAAATTCGCTGATTCTTTTCTTTGACTGAGGAAAATCCAGACTTTCCCATTTAAAGTGCTCCCTAAAAATATTCAAAGTATCCCCAAAGGAAAAATCTTCTGGAGGGGAGGCAGAAGGGATAGAGTCCTCAGCATCAGAATCCTCAAAGCCAGAAAAAAGTTGAGAATGTCCTTCTTCAGTAGCAGAAATACTGGAAACCTCAGAATCTGAGACAGACAAAACATCAGGAGACAATTCCCTAGCCCTCTTGGAAGGGAGGATGAAAGCCCCTAATTAGGGAAAAAGGATCACCAGCCATCTTTACCAACTGGGACTGAGGCACAGGAGGGGAGGCCGACACCTGCTTGTGAGTAGTTTTGCAGCTGGAAGGTTTGCTAGAAATCCGGAGGGACTTGGGAGGCCTAGCAACTGCAGAAGTCTGACGTAAGGTAGTCGGCCTGGCTCGGGTCTCATGTTGAAGAGAGGAGGCGTCAGAAGCCGTTGCCTGCAAAGCGGCTCCAGATCCATCTGAGGCAGTGGCAGGTGGAGGGTCAGAAGACGAAATAGTAGCCTGTGGCATGGAGGACTCCATAAAGGTCTCGGCATAGGCCTGCGGCTGAAAATCAGCGGACTGCAGTGGCTGCAAAAGCGCCTCACTGACTACCGCTGGGCCGACGACCAATTTCACCGGTGCGTCATCAGCAGATTTAAGCCTAGGCCTGCCGCGGTCCTTGTCCTTGCATTTCCTAGGTATATCCAAAGTCGGGAGACCAGAAGATGCCATACCGACTAACCTAGACCAGACTCCGAAATGCTTATACAAAATTTTAGCTCTATGGCATATGGTACGTGGGTTAAAGGAAGCACAGAGATTGCAATTAGGGACGTCGTGCTCAAGGCCCAAACAAGTTATACAATAAGAATGAAAATCACGGTGCGGAATCTGTTTTCCACAGGCAAGACAGTTACTGAATTTCTCTGATATTCGTTAAAGCAAGAAAAGAGGGTCCATAACGGGGTACTTATCTGAGGGCATCTTCAACTTGATAGTCGGAATGCAAAAAGAAGGTAAACGGCTGACCAGCATTAGTGCAAATTGCATCTGCTTCGGGCTCCACGGCAAGAAAGACTGAGGAAATGGCATCAGCTGACTCCCTTTATACCTGAAACTCTGACATCAGTTTTACAACAGACAGCAGCCAACGTCATATACCGAGGACTCTGATATTCGGGCTGACTGAGGGCTACCGGGAGCCGGATAACCATTTTGTTAGGACTGCAACAGTGAAACACGAAGAACGTCAAAGGCAAGATGGGACAACATTCACTATTTCCAAATCAATTAAACATGCTATGTTTCAAGATCCACCCAACCCTCCCTGTCCTTGGCAAAGGGATCAAACAGGTTGCTTAGTCTTCCTAATTGCAAGCATCCAAAAAAGATTGAACTGAAAAGCACTTTGAAAATCTGACTTCATAAACCTCCCCAGGATTAGCTTTTTCTAGAAAAAAGGCGCAGTCAAGTGTATAGGCTGGATTAAAGTGAACTCTGAGACTACCACAGGCAGGTACCAAGAGTTTGTACACAAGATGACCAAATTATTATTAAAAAAAAAAAACAAAGAATTCATATGGCCCATACAATCATTAACTTAGATTTGCCTGACTGAGGAAATGGCCATCACCAAGATACCTGGGGGGCAAAAGAATCTGGTCTTTGAAGCTGTCCAAATGTTGATCCCAGCAAGAAACATGAGAAAACCAAAACTTACACGCTCACACCTGGCAAACTAAACTAGCTGACTGAAGCCCTACTGTTTGTAAACAGGACTGGACCAGGAGGGAATTATGTTGGGCTAGAGATTGAAGTGTTCCTTATCAAGATCCTTCTTTGAGAGGATAGACATCTGACAGTCATACCCAGGGTCAATACAAGAAACAGCACTTTCTGCGATGGGTTAAACTAAGACTTCTTGGGATACACCAATACTCTTAACAGGTTGAAGTCTTGCAAAGTTCTGTCCCTGTGGCATGCCAGCTGCCAGGTCTGGGGCTTTCATAATCTATATCAGAGAATAAGTAGATCTTGTAGCCCTACAGAGCAGCAGCAGCTATCATGCATAAACATTTTGCAAAAGATACATAGTGCAATGGACAGGCCAAAAGATAATGTCCTGAACTAGAACCACTAATCTGCCAGGGCTAACTGTTGAACCTCCTGTTGCAAAAGTAACACATTTTGTAAATGAACAGATGGTGCAGTGTTGGGGAAACTGAGCAGCATAATCAGACCTAGGATGTACCCTCAGACCAGGTGAATGAGGATTAAAGCATCTATGGTGATGGCCCTCAGTGGTGACTGGAAGGAGAACTTGTCCTGTCTACACCCGGCCGCTAATGGGAGCTTTTGGGTGCAAACCCAGTAGACACTGGTCTCCTGCCTTTGCAGCAAATGTCTCTTCCTAGCAAATGTCTCTTCCTAGCATTAGGTTAGACAGAGAGTCTTGCTCAGTTTATAGGGGAGTAAGTATGCTTTCTGTTCTCTCTCTCTGTCGGAAACTGAGCAGCATAATCAGACGTAGGACATACCCTCAGACCAAGAGTTCAAGAATTAAAGCATCCATGGTGATGGCCCTCTATGGTGATTGGAAGGAGAACTTGCCCTGACTGCATCCTTCTGCTAACAGAAGCAAACCCAGTACACGTGTTTCTTTTCCCGCAGCAGAGGTCTCTTCCTAGCCTGCTGAAGATGGACAATGAGACTTGCTCAGTTTACAAGGGAGGAGGTATGCTTTCTGTTCTCTCTCCCATGTGGTATATGCAGTGACTGAGACTTGGGTCGCTGTGTCATGTAAGGTGACAAATGGAAGCTAGCCAGCTCCTGTCCCTTCTCATTTACCTCTAAAATGAGATGCTGTACATCATTACAGAGCTGAAGCCCCAAGAAGGAAGATTTTAACATTTTAGTCTATGTCTCAATGGGCAGCTCCCACAGGATGCAGAGGACTCCAAACTTCATGATGCAGGTAAGCATGGCACCTGTCCCCTACATGCAGCACAGAGTGTGCTCCTGGACTTATGTCATGAATTGCTTCCAGATCTCTAACTCTGAAAGAGGCCACAATAGTCTAGCACTGACAGAGCAACTTGCCCCAATAACAGGTCAAGTGCACAGAGTAATCTGGAGTCACAATTTGTGGCAACCCTGGGTTTCTTATCTATAGTAGTCCAGCTCAGAGGTAATTCACTAAGGTACTCTGAGGTCTTCTACTGTTCATTGTCCGACTACTGTTAATATCAAGGCCATTAAGCGGGTGCACAAAGTGTTGGTATTTAAATGTAGGTGCTGCTTGTCCAACCTAAAGCTGATAAGACTTCTCTTTCACTGCTGTCTTAACAATGGGAAGAACAAAAGGCACCACCAAAAAGAGGGCTCGGGGATGCCCTCACACTGGCCCGTCTACATTTTCTTGTCCCAAGTTAAAACCAAAATGGCTCAACAACTCTTCATCACTTCCTCAAGCAGAGATGGTGGCACCGTCAGGTCTACTCCATCAGACAATAAAATCAAGGAGAGGGGGATGGTAAAAGGTGGAACCTCCCTTATAGGAAGGTTTTTCAACTCGCAAGGCACTTCTCTATCCTCCTGAAAACCCTCTTCCTTGGAGAATTCTAGATATGATTTGCCAAAATTACTTTCCAAGTAGGGGACCATCAGCCCCTCTCTAGAAACCTGAGACCTAGGCCAAGACCCTGAGCATTCTGTCAGCCACCCTGTGAGGTGGGACAAGAATCTAAATAGTTAGGCTGACTTTCTTATAACAGCCAGGAAGCCTTTGAGGATTCCAGCCCAGCTTTTGACTTCCAATCAGACACTGGGATTACTGAAAATATGCTCACTGAAGTAATTACTGGGGCTTTATTGAAACAACAGATTGCAGCCTCTTACAGGGTGCTTGATGAGGTGAACCGAACTGGGGAAAATTCTAGACTAACTCTTTCAGAAACCTGGTGGTGCAACTGAAGTGACAAATAACCAAACACCTGCAAGATAATAGTGTCTACTACCAAAGCACATTAATCAAAACTTTCCCATGAAGATATCTATACACTTGCCAACAAATGTAAGGCCAATAAACCAATACTGAGGACAACTTCCCCAACTCTAGATGGTGGAACACTTTTAAAAGGAGAAGGTCATTACCTAACTTCCTAAGAGAAGAGGAATAAGCCCTACCAGTGAAGAATACTGCTGATGATGCTAACATTCTTTGTCAATTAAGACTGCAGGCATTTCCTCTTGTCCTGTAGGACAAAGACAACGGAGAAAGACTCTTTACATCTCCCTCTCTTTTTTAATGCCTTTAAGGTGGTTAAGGACTTGCAGATGACTATGGTCCAAAACTATTGGATTAAAAGATTTACAAAAAAAAAATGCCTGGGCAGTGATCAGGGCCCTAAACAGTGCATGCAAAATAGATGCTTGTACAGCAATGCCACTGTCTGACTGGAAGATCCAAATATGGAAAAGTGGCACAGCCATCCACACCACTTTGCTGTAGTAAATGAAACATCACCAAAAAGGCTGTGTTCAGTTGTCAAACATGAACATGGTCGAGAAAACCACAAGACACCAGGGCACAGAGTAAAAAGTTCAATAACAGCATCCATAGCAAAATGAGGATTGTGGGTGAGGTGGGTAGTACACAAAAATGCATTTCCTGGTGTCTAATGTGCCATAATGGCACCAATGTTACTATGGGGATTGGGGTGGAGATACACTAGTTACCAGACAATACTCCATAAAGTGTGCAAAAACACAAAACAGCATAACAGGGATGGTGAATGAACCACTGAATACCAGGGATAAAGTGAAGTGCCATAATGGCACAGACATCATAAGAGCGATTGAGGGGGGTGAGGGGAACCGCTACTCCACCAGGTTTAACTCTTTAAAGTGAGATAATGGCACTAGACATTGTAAAGGAGATTGGGGTTCATGGGATACACTAGATCACCAGGTCCTAATACAAAAGTGCTGCAATGGCAGTAAACTATTATGGGGGTGAGGGGAACCAAGGTAGGGTAGACACGGTAGGGACAGGTACAGGGAATGTGGTATGTGTGCATTCTCGAGAGAGAGAGAGAGACCCTGCCTACATGAGCAGCAGGGTACTACCGCAATGTGCAGATCAGCCATGACTGACATTTCACTTCAGTAAATGCAATTTAGGAAACATGCAAGTTAGCTGATAATGAGATCTTACTTCTTCATGGCCAACATGTTTCTGAATTGCAAAAGGGCAGGTTGTGTTGGAAGGGCCTTTCTAGCATTAGCCATACAACTCATGCTAGGAACTTTAAAGAACAGAACAGTTGTGTAAAACTTTACCATAACCATAGATGTCCTTCTCTTCCATATTGCAGTATTAAAAACATGAGGGATTCCCTGCCTAGGTAACCCGAATGTCCGGCTAGTATACCAAAGACTTAAGCTATTGCTAGGTACGTGCGAAGTTGCACATAGAAAATAGCAGACGTCTGCACGTATCATTCTCAGAACTGAATGCCCCAGTCCGTACACTAGTCCAAGGATAAGAGGCAAGAGGCCGGGAACTACCGCCCCATTAGCCTGACGAGCCTGGTCTGCAAGGCCATGGAACGTATCATCATAGAACTTATAAACAAAGACATTGGTAATCTCCAAACTCTGGACCCCACCCAGTTCGGGTTTGTAAAAGGCAGATCATGTCTCCTAAACCTAATAAGACTTCTTTGAAGCAGTCACCAAAGCCGTAGACAAGGGTAAGGTGGTTCACACATCCTATCTAGATCTTGCCAAGGCTTTCGACACCATCCCCCACTCTGGAATTATAGATAAACTCACTAAACTAGGTATAAATCCCTATGTCACAAGATGGGTTGCCAACTGGCTCACTGACAGAACCCACACTATGAAAGTAGCAGACTCCAAATCCGACTTCAGACCAGTGACAAGTGGAGTACCACAGGGTTCAGTCCTGGGTCCTCTCCTGTTTGGTATCTACTTCTCTGAAGTACAGGCTAACACAGGTCGTCTTTGGCTAATGAAGTCCACAGATGACTGCAAACTAGGAGCCATAATCAAAACTCCTAAAGATGTGGACATCCTACAAAAGGGCCTCACTGAGACAGATGCCTGGTGTCAAAGCCATGGCCTCAAGCTCAATGCCAAGCCTCACTGAGACAGATGCCTGGTGTCAAAGCCATGGCCTCAAGCTCAATGCCAAAAAGTGCACTGTCATTCCCTTTGGTAAAAACTCTGTACCCATGAACTACAACATAGGCGGTAGTATACTTAACACCGAATGTGTGATAAGAGACCTTGGGACACAGGTGGCAGTAGTCTCTCCTTTGATAATCACATTGCCACAGTAGTCAGGAAATCCTTCTACGTGGCACACCATCACAAAAGGTCACATCCAGAAAAAAAGAGGTCATTGTTCCCCACTACTCATCATTCATTAGACCCATTATAGAGTACAACGCCCCTTTTGGTATGTACCTCACAAGACATCTACAGCAACTGGGAAGGCCACAGAAATACCTCACAAAGAGGATTACTGGCCTCAAACAGATGCCCTACACAGACCATCTAAAAAAACTCCAGCTTTACTCTGTCGCATATCGCCTACTCAGAGGTGATCTCTGCCTAACATACAAAGCTATGTCAAACCCAGAGCTGTTGGACATGCTCCATTTAAAGAAATCCCAATCCCTCCGAGCTACACACTCTAGGGACCTAAACCTTGTCACCACAATAAACAGAACATGCCGGAGGGATAGATTCCTGTCCCAGAGACTTCCCATACTCTGGAATAAACTACCCATCTACTACCCATCTATATCAAACAAAGCTCCTCATTAGCACTCTTCAAGAAAAATCTTGATGATTGGATGGGAAATAGGAAGTTCACCCCGGGGATCACCTCTGTGGCTCTGCTCAACATTGGCACAGGAAAATAATTTTCTTGGGTGGCAAAAGCCAGGGTACCTTTTTGGCTGGGCTTGTATAGGCCCCAGGGCTGATAGCCTAGTACCTACCTATGAAAGGGGAAGGAGGGTGGGATAGAATACTGCAACATGGAAGAGAAGGCCATCTATGGTTATGGTAAGATTTTACACAACTATTCTATATCCTTCTATTGCCATGTTGCAGTATTCATAACATGAGAAAGAATACCATGGCTCATGAGTGGAAAAGGGAGGTAGGAGCAAAGGAAGTCTCCATGAAGCCATGCAGAACTGCCCTAGCAAATCCTGCTCTTCATTTGGAGATACAAGTCCAGATTGTAGTGCTTTGGGCAGAAGACCAAGTAGTTCCTTCCAGGACAGAAGCAGTGTCTAGACCTTTACAGGCAGCCACAGAGGAAGCTACAGCTCTAGTGGAATGGGCCATAACACAGGAAGAAAGTTTTATCCCAAGACACATAGCAGAAAGAAACTGCCCTAAAGATCCAAGATGAAAGTCTGTTTGGAAATAGGTTTTCCCAGTGCCCTGGGGTGAAAGGAAAAAAAAAGTTGCTCTGACTTTCTGATTTGGTCTTATCCAAGCAGAATCTAAGTTGTCTATGTACATCCAAAGTGTGCAGCACCCTTTCACTGGGACAAGTCATTAACCACTTTTGGCATGAAAGAAGGGTTGGTACGAAGCAACAGCCTATTCTTGTGGAAAATCAGAAAGGGTTGTGAAACCATTAAAGGTTTGAGTTCAGAAAGTCTACTAGCAGAAGTGATGGCTAACAATAAAATAGTTTTCTATGTACAGAATTTCAGGGAAACTGAGGCCACAGGCTCAAAGGGAGTCTGAGTTATTTTTTTCCAAAACAAAATTTAAGTCCCAGGGAGGAGAAAAGTACAGTTGTGTACACTTACCATAAATGTAGATGTTCGAGTGTATTCATTGTTGCAGTTATTACATTTGGGTAATCTGCTGGCAGGCTGCCCTCAGTCCGCCTGATTAACAAAGTCTTGGGTCCTGTGTTGGTTGCTGTCCCTTCTTCCATGAAGTCAGGTCGTCAGGGGTACAAAACATGCAGCCGACGCCATTACATCAGTTTTTCTTCCCCCAGATGTCAGGTGCCTCCAAATGGGGAGCAAAATATGTATATATATATATATATATATATATAATTTAAAACACAAAACATATACCTCCAAACAAAAGCAAATACACCAAAAAGGCTTTTAATTATAGTAAAAGAAAGGAGAGGAATAGTTAGAGAAAAACAGGGGGTTGGAGGGAGGGTAACCAGGACTGCAACAGTGAATACACTTAAACATCTACAGTTATGGTAAGTGTACACAACTGCACTATGCTGTTCGTATTTCACTGTTGCAGTCATTACATCTAGGTAGAATCCCAAAGTTATGGTTGGGAGGATGGATTTATACAGCATTAGGAGCAGCTATAAGGCCCTGCAGAACTGCAGTGGCAAAGCCAGCTCTGGATTTAAAGAAGAGAGGTAAATGGTAATGTTTGGTGAATGTGTGAACTGAGCTCCAGGTAGCAGCTTCTATAATGTCTCTGGTAGGAACCCCTCTGAGAAAGGCTGCAGAAGTAGATGCAGCCCTGGTGGAATGATATCTGATCCCCTCTGGGATACGTTTACCATGGTGTATTATAGCAGAAATTAATACAATGGCTTATCCATTTGGAAATAGTCTGCTTTGAAATAGCCATTCCCTCTGCCCCTGCAGCAAATGCCACGAATAGTTGTTCAGATTTTCTTAGAGATTTTGTCCTGTTTAAGTAGAATCTAAGTTGTCTGTGTACATCCAATAAATGCAGAATCCGCTCACCCTTGTTCTGTGGATTGCTGAAGAAAGTTGACAGATGAATGGTCTGATTAAGAGCCACACTGGATACCACCTTAGGCATAAAGGATGGATTGGTCCTGAGAGCCACCCTGTCCGGATAAAAAATAATGAAAGGCTCCACTGCCATAAGAAAGTACAGTTTTGTACCTACCATAAATGTAGATGTTCGAGGATCCACATTGCTGCAGTCCTAACTATTGGGTAGTCCGCTGTCCAGTCGGCCCGAATACCAAAGTATATGGCTGACGTCGGTCAGGGCGCATCAGACTGACGTCAGTACGTCAGGGTACTAATGCGCATGACCGACGTCATATCCTCAGTCTTTTCTTGCCCCAGATGTCAGAAGACCCTGAAAAGATAAGGCCAAAACCAAAAACTCCCAACATACCTGCACCAAAAATATGTACAATATATACAAAATTACCAGAATATAACCTCACCTACACAACCACCCCTAAACACAGAGGGAAGGAGGGAAAATTGGACTGCAGCAATGTGGATCCTCGAACATCTACATTTATGGTAGGTACAAAACTGTACTATGTTCTTCATTCCACATTGCTGCAGTCCTAACTATTGTAGAATCCCAAAGCAGAGGTAAGGGAGGCTGGCAAATCATAAGGAAGCAGGAACTGACAACATGCCTTGCAAAATAGCTGTGGCAAAACCAGCCCTAGACTTAGAGTAGAGAGGAAGGTGATAATGCTTAGAGAAAGTATGCACTGAACTCCAAGTAGCTGCCTCTAAAATATCCTTAGTTGCCACCCCCCTTAGAAATGCTGTTGAAGTGGCAGTAGCCCTAGTGGAATGAGGCCTAATCCCAACTGGAATCTCCTTGCCATGATGGGAATAACAAAATGCAATGCAAAACCCAATCCACCTAGAAATAGTTTGTTTTGACACAGGCTTGCCCAACCCAAAGCAAAAGAAACAAACAACTGCTGAGACTGCCTAAAATCCTTAGTCCTGCTTAAATAATAACGCAACTGCCTGTGTACATCTAAAGTGTGCAAAATCTTTTCCCCTTTATTTTGAGGATCTGCATAAAAAGTAGGCAAATGAATAGTTTGGTTTAAAGCCACACTAGAAACCACCTTAGGCATAAAGGAAGGATTAGTACGTAAAGATACCCTATCCTTATGAAAAATCAAAAAAGGCTCTACCGCCATAAGGGCCTGCAACTCAGAAACCCTTCTTGCAGAAGTAATGGCCAACAAAAAAGCAGTCTTCCATGACAAGTATTTCAATTCAGCAGTAGGCACAGACTCAAAAGGTTGTAGAGTAAGTTTCTCCAACACAAAATTGAGATCCCAAGCAGGAGTAGGAGCTCTACGGGGGTCTTATATTCTTTGCCCTCTAAGAAATTGCTTGAACAAAGGATGAAAACAATGTGGGTCACAATCATAGTGAGCTGAAATTGCTGCAGCATGAATCTTAATGGAAGAGAAAGACAAACCTTTGTCCAATAACTCAGTAAGATATTGAAGAGCCACACTCAAATTAGGCTCAGAAATCTCCAAATTGTTTGCTGCACTCCAAAATAAAAATCTCTTCCATTTTTCTGACACTTTCCTTGTACTAGGTCTCCTGGCTTCCATAATCACATTTAAAACTTGTTGAGGAAGTTGAGACCTGCTGTCTTTCAAAACAGAATATGCCAGGCTGTTAGATGAAGAGAGTGAAGCTTGACATTGAGCAGGTGACCGTCCCTCTGAGACAACAGGTGTGGAATCAAGGGTAAAGGCCATGGAGGCTTCCTTACCAGACTCCTCAGTAATGGGTACCAGTGCTGCGAGGCCAATCTGGAGCTATTAAAATCATCCTTGGCTTGTCTTGTCTGACCTTTAGAAGCACCTTTGGGAGAAGAGGCAGAGGTGGAAAAGCATACACATGAAGATTTTTCCAACTGAAAGAAAGAGCATCCACTTTCCAAGCTGTGTGATGAAACCTCTTTGTGCAAAACTTTGGCAGCTGGTGGTTTAGTGGAGAAGCGAACAGATCTATGTCTGGAGTTCCCCATGACACTGTCAGTTTTTGAAATACATGAAGATCCAGTTTCCACTCGTGGGGATCCATGATTTGTCTGCTTAACACATCTGCTAAGGAGTTCTGTGCTCCGCAGAAACCTTGCCTGAAGAGTTAGTTGCAAGCTGAGCGCAATCTCCCATAAAATCATTGCTTGCCTGCACAATGGGTAAGAATGTGTTCCCCTTGTTTGTTGATGTACCACATGACAGTTGTGTTGTCTGTTAGAATCAACACCTGCCCTGGACGAAGTAACTCCTTGAAAGCCATTAATGCAAACTGGACTGCTAACATCTCTTTCATGTTGATATGTAGATGCTGTAGTCTGGCAGGCCACTTGTCTTGTATCCACTTTCCATTTAGATGAGCTCCCCAAGCAATGTCTGAGGCATCTGTCATTAGAATCTGACTCGCCTCTGGCCGGGTCACAGAGAGTCCCTTGTTTAGGTGACATTCCTGAGCCCACCACAAAAATTCCTTTTGAATGCAAGGTATTATTTGAATGACAGTGTCCAAATCCTGGCAGTGCTGTGTCCATACATTTTTGAGATACCATTGCAGCTTCCTCATATGCAGTTTGGCATTGGGAAGCACCAGAATACAAGATGCCATGAACCCTAAGGCTTGAAGGACTGTCCTTGCAGTCAGCCCGGACTGAAGAGATAGTTGATGGAAGTAACTGGAAAGATTCTTTTGTTTGTCCGGGGTTAAAAAGGCCATCTGGGCTGCTGTATTCAGTCTCACACCCAGAAAGCACATGTCTTGACAGGGTACTAGACTGGACTGTATTTCGTTCACAGAATACCCTAGGCATCTTAGCACTGCTATGACATAATCCAAATGCTGTAGAAGGTATTCCTTTTCTTGAGCTAGAATCAGGCAGTCGTCCAAGTAAGGATAGATTTGAATTCCTTTTAGCCTGAAGTAAGCTATCACTGGAGCCAGAACCTTTGTGAATACTCTGGGCAGTGGATAAGCCAAAGGGCAATGCAGAGAACTGATAATGAGAATTTCCAGCTATACTTCCTGCAACTTAGTCTTAAAGGCACATGAAGGTAAGCTTCCTTGAGATCTAAAGTTACCATCCAGTGATCTTTGCCCAGCAGAGGTAAAAGCTGTTGTAACGTCAACATTTTGAACTTGGAAATGTCCAGATAAGTGTTGAGGATAGATAAATCCAAAATTGGTCTCCACGTGTTCCCCTTCTTGGTACTAGGAACAAGAATAAAATCCTAGGCCCCTTTCTGGCACAGGAACTGGCTGAATGGCCCCTATTTGGAGCAACAGAGAAATTTGCTTGTAAGCCTTTTCTTTGTAGAGGAGGAATGTCTGGCATGCCTTTGAAAGGAGGCAAGGTATGGAAATAAAACCTGTAACCGTGGTGAATGATATCCAGAACCCATCTGTCTTGGGTAATTAAATCCCAATTTTCTTTGAAAAGAGACAGCCTTCCTCCCAAAGGTGCTGCCAGGCGAGAATGTACTGGCAGCTGAAAAGGCAGGTCATTGGGTCTGCTTACGAAGGACTGACCCCTGCCCTCACCAGAAGTCTGAGCAGGGGAACTCCTGTCCTAGGCCTAAAGAACCTTGAGCTCTGCCCCTACCACGCCTAGACCTACCCCTAGACTGGGAATCATAAGCAGGATAAGTCCATCCCTTAGTAGGCCAATTTCTACTAAACTTGGAGGCTGCACCTGCAAAAAATCCTTAACAGTTTGCATGGACTTAGCCTTGTCCTCCATTTTCTTTAAAACTGCTTCCACAGGCGAACCAAACAACACATCAGACTGCAAAGGAGCATCCAAAATCCTTGTTTTAACATGCTCAGCTAAATTCTGATCTCTCAACCAGGCATGCCTACGAAGAACAGAACCAGTGGCAGCCACCCTCGAGGAGGCCTGCACAGCATCAAAACCACACTGCAAGGAATGTTTACCCACCTGTTCAGACACATGAACTAAATCCTGCAACTCTTTACACTCAATACCTTCTGCCAGAGCATCCACCTTAGATTTCAATTGTGAAAGGAGGTAATTCTGATATTTTAACATGTGAAACTGACAATTCAAAGCCCTCATGGCTAAAGTGGAAGAAGTATACACTTTCTTTCCCCATCTATCCAAAGCCCTTGCCTCTTTATCAGGAGGAACAGGATTTTTAACAACAGAGGCCTTCACCCCTTTAGGCCCCTGAGAGACAGTTTCGGGTCTGCCCTAGGACTCTTAAAAGATACTTATGAGCTTCAGGCACCCTATAGTACCTATCCGGTTTAACTGGGGCAGGAGGCAAAGAATCAGGATTCAGGGAAGCCTCTGCAAAACATCTTCCACCACATTCAGAACAGGAGGTATAGCTAAAGGCCTATGCTGGGGTAAAACAAGAATTCCCTAAGCCTCTTCCTGGAATCAGAGAAATCTTGACCTTCCCATTTAAAATGCTCCCTCATGGAATGCAGAGTCTCTGAAAATGAAAAATCCTCAGGAGGAGAAGCTGAAGGAGTAGAATCATCCACATCAGAATCAGAATAAGGAGGATACTCCTGCAAGTCTTCAGCCAAGACTCAGAAGCCTCGAACAGTGCTCAAAACTCTCAAACTCAGGTTCCACCCTAGGCCTCTTATCCGGAGGGCATAGAACCTCTAATCATAGTAATCAAATCCTCTGCCATTTTAAGCATATGTTTCTTAGGCAAAGACCCTGAAGCACTAGGAGAAACCCCACTGAAGCTACACTAGGCCTGCCTCTCAAAGAAGCCTTGGAAACAGAGGGAGGCTCTAACCACCTTAGGAAGAGAGGGAAGAACAGCCACCTGAGAAGCCCCTCAGCCTGGCCTACTTCCTGAGAGGATACATCCTGTAACAATAAAGTCTCTCCCTGAGACTCCAAAGAAACACCTGGCAGAACCTCCGGCTCCACTGAGCCTTCTAAAGAACCGGCGTCAGGGACTGTCGGTTCTTCCACTCTAGGCTTTGCTGCTTTATCTCATGCTTCGCTTTTGCCGAAGCGGGCATCGGAGACGGCATTTTATAATTACAACGCTTCCCAAAACTAACCTGGCACAGTCTAACCTTCTCTTAATAGTGCGTTTGTTAAATCTAGCACAAGAGCGCATCCAACAACGCGTGCTCAGGCCCTAAACAAGGTATACACAAAGTATGGTAATCCCTATGAGGTATCTGTTTCCCACAAGAAATACAGTTATTCACTTTTTCTGACACTCGGTTAAATACTGAGGCAAGAAAAACCAAAATATTAACTTTGATTCGGTCTGAAACTCTGACTTCAGAAACTTTCAGAACGCCAACCTGCACAAATTGCTTCTGCATCGGACCATGCGGCAAAAAGACTGAGGATATGGCGTCGGTCATGCGCAATAGTACCCTGACGGTCTGATGCGCCTGACCGACGTCAGCCATATACTTTGGTATTCGGGCCGACTGGACAGCGGACTACCCAATAGTTAGGACTGCAGCAATGTGGAATGAAGAACATCCTGTAATTCTGAAATCCTTCTAGCTGAAGTGACTGCTAAAAGGAAAGCTGTTTTCCAAGAGAGAAATGTTAGGTCTGCAGTAGCAAGCTGGCTGAAAAGGAGGTAGAGTAAGTTTTTCCAAAACAAAATTGAGGTCCCATGCAGGAGTTGGTGCTCTCCTGGGAGGTCTTAAAATTTTGGCCCCTCTGAGATACTGCTTTAGCAGAGGATGACAGAAGAGGGGAGGTTCTGTGTTGTAATGAACTGAAATGGCAGAGGCATGGATTTTTATGAAAGAAAAAGATAGGCCCTTGTGAAGCATCTCAGTTAAGTATTGCAGAATCTGAGGAATATTGGGCATTGCTGTGCTTATCCCTTGTGACTGGTTCCAGACACAGAATCTTTTCCATTTGTCAGCATAAGATTTTTTAGTACTAAGCCTTCTAGCCTCCAAAATGACATCCATCACAGGTTTGCTGAGAAATGCCAAGGGTGAAATTAGTTGATTAGCCACGTTGCCAGATTCAAAGTTTGGAGCTGAGTGTGCTTGGTAGTTCTGCTGAGACAGTAGGTAACGTGACTGCAGCAGGTGCCATGGAGGAAGGTATGATATTGCGCAGGAGTGGGCACCAGTGTTGGCAAGGCCAGTCTGAAGCAATCAGAATCATTTTTGGTTTGTTCTGTCTGACTTTTAGCAGAACTTTGGAGAGCAGTGGCAGAGGAGGAAAAGCATAGACTGATAGGTTTTTCCAGCTGAATGATAGAGCATCCACTATCCAAGCTTTTTCGTGATGAATTCTTGTGCAGAATTTGTCCAACTGATAGTTCTGGGGTGAGGCAAAAAGATCTATGTCTGGGCTCCCCCATTTGCGTGGCAACATGTTGAAAACTTGTGGTTCCAGTTTCCATTTGTGTGGGTCCATAAGATTTCTCCGTAGTTTGTCTGCCAGAGTATTTAGCTTTCCTGGCAGGAATTGAGCTTGTAGATGTATATGATAAGTCAAGGCCGTGTTCCACAATGCCATGGGTAGTCTGCAAAGGGGCTAGGAATGTGTACCCCCCTGCTTGTTTATGTATCACATGACTGTGGTGATGTCTGTTTTTATCAGTAGTTGTCCTGGATGAAGGTAGTCCTTGAAGGCTGTCAGAGCATTCTGTACAGCTAGCATCTCTTTCTGATTGATATGTAGGTGCATTTGTTTTGGGCTCCATTTGCCCTGAATGCATTTCCCTGCCAGATGCACCCCCCCCAAGCATAGTCTGATGCCTCTGTAGTTAGGGTTTGGGCAGCAGGGGGCGGAGTGAATGGCAGTCCCTTGTTTTGGTGGCAGGCCTCTGCCCACCATAGGAACTCTAGTTGCAGGCAAGGTATAATAGGAATCGTTTCCAGGCTGTGACAATGTTGACTCCATAAACTTTTTAGGTACCACTGACGTTTCGTCATATGCAGTCTTGCATATGGAATTAGAAGAATGCAGGAGGCCATGAACCCCAAGGCCTGCAGAATTTGTCTTGCAGATAGCTGGGTTTCTCTGGCCACCTGTTTGAAGTAAGTCATCAATTGAATTTTCTTTTCTGGCATGAGGTAAGTCATCTGGGCAGTTGTATTCAAGCTTGCACCCAGGAATGTAATTTTGTGAGAGGGTACCAGTTGTGATTTATTTTCGTTTATAGTGTACCCTAGACAAGTTAGAACCCTTTTTACAAATGCCAGATGCTTTAGAAGAGTGTCCTTGTTTTCTGCCTGATTAGACAATCGTCCAGTTATGGATAAATTTGAATATTTCTTTGCCTGCAAAATGCAATTACTGGTGCCAGGCACTTTGTGAAGACCCTCGGTGCAGTAGATAAGCCAAAGGGCAGTGCAGAGAACTGGTAATGCAAGTAACCCGCTTTGAAGTGGAGGTATCTTCTGCAAGATTCCCTGATTGGGATATGCAGGTAAGCCTCTTTTAAGTCTACAACCAGGCATCTTTGCCTAACATAGGTAGTAACTGTTGAAGAGACAGCATCTTGAATTTTGGAATGTCCAGAAATGTATTTAGAATGGATAAGTCCAGAATTGGACGCCAAGATTTGTCTTTTCTGGGTACCAGGAAAAGTGTTGAATAGAAATCTTGTCCCTTTTCCTCTTCTGATACTGGTTGAATAGCCCCCATATTCATGAGGGACAGAACTTGTTTCTGGGCCTCTTCCCACTGATTTGGAAGCAGATCTGGCCATCCGTTTGGGATTGGCAACTTGTGGAAATGAAATCTGTATCCCTGGGATACTATATTTAAAACCCATTTGTCCTGGGTAATCAGTTGCCAGTTTCATGCATGAAGTGCCAGTTTTCCCCCCAAAGGGGCAGCCAAAAGGTAAGTGTTTGGTGATTGTACAGGAAAAGTCATTGAGACTGTTTAGGTGCCTTGTTGCTTCCAGGTTTGGAGGTGGAGGCACCCCATTGTTTTGTTCTAAAAGTTCCTTGTGACTTAAACCTGGAGCCTTTGGAATGTCTGGATTTGACTTGAGCGGCTCTGGAGAAAACTGGAAAGGACCAGTTCTTAGTAGGCCAGTGCCTACTAAATCTGGGTGGCTGAATTTGTAAGAAATCTTTCACAGTTTAGATAGCTTTATCTTCCATCTTTTTTAAAGCTTCTTCAGCCTTGTTACCAAAAAGACCGTCCTGTTGCAAAGGAGCATCCAACAATTTTGCTTTAACATGGTCAGGCAGATTTTGCTTTTTGAGCCAAGCATGCCTTCTTATCACAGATCCAGTTACAGCAACCCTGCAAGAGGCCTCCAAAGAATCAAAACCACATTGCAAAGTATGTTTTCCAACTTGTTCAGCGGAATGTAATGAATCCTGCAACTCTTTATTTTCCACACAGTCAGAGATCATTTTCTGTTTAAGTAGAACCATGACATGCTGTTGATATTTAAGCATATGAAATTGACAGTTTAAAGCCCTGATTGCCAAGGTTGTAGACGTGTAAACCTTCTTACCCTATCTATCCAGCGCCCTGGAATCTCTGTCAGAAGGGGTAGGATTTTTAGCAGTAGAGGCCTTAATGCCCTTGGGATCCTGAGAAATGGTTTCAGGATCAGCAGTAGGGTTTTTGAGAAGGAATTTGTGGGAGTCAGGAACCCTGTAGTATCTGTTTGGTTTACTAGGAGCTAGAGGAAGAGAATCAGGAGTCGTATTGGATTCTGACAACAGCAATGTCTAGAACAGGAGGTATAGCCAAAGGCCTATACTGAGGAAGAAGAAGAAGAAGAAAATCCCTACGTCCCTTTTTACACTGAGAGAAATCCTGACTTTCTCAGTGGAAGTGTTCCCTTAAGGTATGCAAAGTTTCTCCAAAAGAAAAATCCTCAGGGGAAGAAGCAGAAGGGATGGAATCTTCTGCATCCGAGTCCTCGTAAGTAGGTATAGATAAATCATGTTCAGAAGAAGAATCAGAAGAAATAGAAACCTGATCTGAAGATTCATAATCAGTGCCTTGCCTAGGCCTCTTAGCAGGAGGGGGATGGCTACCCCTGATCAAGGTAATTAAATCTTCAGCCATTTTGATAATTTGTTTTTTAGGCATTGGGGCCTGTACACGTGGCCCAAGTGTCAGTTTTTTAGACATAGAAGTAGATTTTGGCCTTAGTTTTGAAGATGGCGTCAGTTTAATATACAAATCTTTAGGCCTGAAAACACCCTCAGAAGCCGGTGCCTGCACAGCGGCTCCGGACCCATCTAAGGTAGAGACATTCACGGGTTCAATACTTAAAGCATCTCGCGGCATACCGGACTCCGAATGGGTCTCAGTAGAGGCCTGCGAATCAAAAGTAGCGGGTATCAGGGGCTACGAAAGCACTTCACTGACTACCAGCGAACCGGCGACTGGCTTAGGAGAAGCATTGTCGGTTTTGGACCTCGACGGTCTGTCTCTGTCTTTTTCCTTGCGTTTTTAAGGTATTCCGGTAGTCGGATTGCTAACAGATGACATTTCTGGATAGTTAAATCTTGAATCAAAATATTTAGAAGCAAAAATATACAGACGTTTAATTGTGCATTGATTAAATTTAGCACAAAACCGACTGCAAGGCACGTTGTGGTCAGGACCTAGGCAAGGAATACAGTACAAATGAAAATCCTTATGAGGTATTTGCTTCCCACAGGTAATGCAATTATTAACTTTTACCGACATCGGTAAGGAGCAAGAAAAAGTTTCCCCAATGGGGTACTTAGCTTTTAGTTGAAGACTTCGGTTCTAAAACTCAAAAACGAAAATTTCAGGAGTCGGCCGACCGGCACTTGTGAACTGTTTCTGCTTTGGGCACCGCGCGGCAAGAAAGACTGATGTAATGGCGTCGGCTGCATGTTTTATACCCCTGACGACCTGACGTCATGGAAGAAGGGACAGCAACAGATGCAGGACCCAAGACTTTGTTAATCAGGCCGACTGAGGGCAACCTGCCAGCAGATTACCCAAATGTAATGACTGCAACAGTGAAACACTAAGAACATCATGTTTCCTAGGAGGTCTGATGTGGAGGACGCCTTTTAAGGAAAGCTTAATCTCTACACTAGAAGCTAAGGGGGGAGGCCCGTGATAAGAGGGATGGGTCTTCCAAGTCATGAAGTAGCCGTTTTGGACAACAGACAGGACCCACTTGTCTGTGGTAATGCTCGTTAATGAGAAAAGGAAATGAGAAAAGCACTGGGAAAGAGGGATTTCAAAGAGAATGGCCAGATAGTCAGAGACTACCTGGCTTGTCTGGAAAGGGGGTCTTTTGAGCAGATGATGGCCGAGACCTGTGAAGGAGTCTGTCTGCATGTGCCCTTATTGTGTGGTTGAGAATGAGCACATGCCTTTTTCCTTACAAAATTAGGTTTGGAAGGGTAGTTTCTGAGGAATTTAGGAACTGGGGAGAAAAAATATATTTCAGTTCCTGTAGTTCTTTTCCTTTCTCTTGAAGGGATTTGAAGAGGGCTGCAGCATTTGTACCAAATAGGGTGGTGTTGTCCAGGGGTGCAGCCATGTGTTTAGCCCTGAAATCCTCAGGCAAAGGCTGTACTCTCAGCCAAGAATATCTCTTGAGAACAGAACCTGATGCTGCTGATCTTGCAGAAACCTCAGCTGCATCATAACTTCATTTTAGGGAGTGTCTGGTAACCTGGGAAGAAACTCCCAAGAGGGAATAGACCTAAGATTTGACTGTAGAATCTGGAAGACCTGCCAGTAATTTAGAGTCCTGGGAAAGTAGGGCCATTACAAGCTTAGACGCGTGTCTGACAACTGTTTGTCTTTCGGCTTTTCCCGGTTAGGGGTCGCCACAGCGGAACTCCCATCCACTAATGATTGGCAGTAGATTTTCACGAATGCAGAAGTGCCAGCTCGACGCTCAACCTTCAACGAAGTCGTGCCTATTTATGCATGTCTTTTGAACGCCCACCCAACCGCGGGGAGGACATGCAGACTCCACACAGAAGGCACTCCCCACACTCCAGCCGAGAATCGAAAGGGAGAACCTCTTGCAGTGAGGCAACAATGCTACTGCTGCACCACCGTGGATCTGTGGCCCTAAAAGTGAGAGTAGAGGATGTGTAGACCTTTCTTCCAATTCTCTCCATCATTTTACTGTCCTTGTCAGAGGGCAATAGGTTGGTGGAGGGCAGTAATTTAGAGGGTTTATCAGCAGTGTGTGAAATCATAGCTGGATCTGCAAAAGGACATTTGTACAGACAGCTGCTGTCTTCAGGGCCTTTATAGAACCTGTCTGGCCTTTTGGGCTCAGGAGGTTGATGGGGTTTTTGGATGCTGAAAGAAAAGCATCCTGAAAAGTTGGTAAAATGTGCGATAGCTGAAGGGGCAACAGTGTCTATTTGGAAGAGGGCATAGTACCTCTTTTGTATTTCCAAAAAAACTGGGAACTTTCCCTACTTGAAACATCCTTCATTCTGGAGATGGTTTCTCCAAATGTAATATCTTCTTCAGGGGAGTCTCCACAATTAGAATCAACTTTAGGGGAGACATAACCCACAGGAGAGTCAATTTGAGTGGAGTAGGCCAGGGACTCATCTGAACATGAATCATCTTCTTCAGAGGCCTCTTATTCAACAGTAGCACTCCTGGGTGGAGGGGAAAGAGGAGATGTTGGTGTAGGAGGTTGTAAATTGGAAGGCTTATGTGCCAAAAAGGCATTCAAGATTCCTTGAGAAAAAGCCTGCAAGTCTGGGGAAGGATCCTGTGTGGGAGATGCATGCTTTTGTTTGTGTTTCCTTTTGAATGTAAGGCCTACCCTGGGCTGGGATGGTTGTGCTGATGTAGGCCTATACTCTGGGTCAGGCCTCAATTGACAAGGCCGATGAGGTACTGCAAGGAACTTCTGATGGGAGTGAGCCCCAGTTCACCATTGCCATCTAAAGCGGATGTCTGCAATACCTCTGCAGATGTGCTGAAGGAACCCTCCCTAGTGGCTTCTAAATCAGTGCCCACCGAAGGAGGAGGATCAGGCATTATATGTACCTCCAGGCCTTCACCAGCATCGAGAGGGAAATCCAGGATAAGAGGCACAGCTAAAGATTCAGGCCTTACCTTTTTCATCTTCTCTGGGGGCTCACTCAATGGATTTGGAGTACCTTTCATAAAAGTAATGTCTTTTAGCTTTTCTTGGTTAGGGGTCACCACAGCAGAACTCCGGTCTGCTAATGATTGGCAGTGGATTTTTACAGTGCCGAGTTGCCAGCCTGATGCCCAACCTTGGAGTACCTTTCATAGTGAGCGCTATTCACTTAGTCTCTGGTTCTCAAGACATATGTTAAGGGCAGACAGACGACTGTGGATTGTTTTAGGAATGAACACCTGACAAATGGCATAGGCCTTGGAATCATGATCGGATCTCAGACAGAAAAGACACTGGTCATTGTTTTTGTGTGGAATTTGTCTTCCACAGTGGCACTTGCCCTTCTTGGATGACATTAACCTCTTACAAGCATGCAGCAGAAAAAGCACAAATAAAACTTTTCCTCAATGGGGCACTTATCTGAATGTACAATAATTTTTGCAGTCAGACGAATGGTAGAAGTTGTCATTCGAACTGGTGGCAGAGACGTTCTGAGGATGGTATATGCAGATGTCACTTTTATGGCCAGTGTTGGCTGTTTTCTAGTGCAATGTCACACATACTTTGCAGTAGCTTAAGTCTTTGGTATACTGGCTGGATGTTCAGGTCACATAGTCAGGGAATCCCTTATGTTATGAATACTGCAACATGGGAATAGAAGGGCATCCCCTGGTATATCTTGAACTGCTGACTGAAAGTTGCGTAACTCTACAAAAGGTCAGAGCATGAGGGGGATGCTCCGTACGGGAGCAGAACTTACTTTGCAGTATCTATGATGATACCAGCTTCTTCCAGTAGCAGATGGTAGAAACAAAAGTGCTACAGGCAGCAGATTACACATCACAACAAGATCAACCAAGTGACAGTTGATGGCGGCATACTGAGGATCCTGGTGGACAAGTGCCACTCTAAGTAGTTTCTATAGGAATGCATAGCCTATATATACTGTAGAGACAAACATATGTCTAATGCTCACCTTTCCTAGCTAGAGAAACCTTTCAGAGACCACCAGGGAACAGGTTAGTTATATCACAGGCTTCAGCCTCAAGAATACTTAATTCTTTGATATTACGCTTCTGCATGTGGATAAACACATCTGTTTTCCAAAGAGTAGTATACAAGATACCTACCACTATACATACCTTCTATAACATTGCACTTTTATAACATTGCACTAATAATAAAAGTACTGCATGACACAGACTGTATATACAACACATGGCAATAAAGCCTCCCTTTTGTTAACAGGACAGTATTACCTCAACACAAAAGCCATCATTCCATGAACTGCCAAGCAGTGTGCAATGCACAAGGTATTAACACATTATGTCTGCAGAGCAGCTGGACAGTCCCCTTGACTCATATGTATGGCAAACATATCAGCTATACTGTCACTTCCAGCATGGCGACTTTTCACAGGGCTATCTAGATGACAAATACTGGCAATGTGGGATACAGTGTGTACATACACACTGCCCCCAAAATAGGTCTATCTTGTAAAAAAATGATGTTCAATACTTCCTTGAGTCTTGCCTAAAGAATCACAATTATAATCCAGAGTGAGTTGCTGTACTCCAGTACAAACGACACATATAGAAACCTGCATCACCTGGGTAGTCTTCAAGCTGAAGATGTGCTTCTGGTACAGCAAGGCAGTTCATAGCATGTACCATGCTACATATTAATATCACAGAAATAAGTAGGAAAGATCCACTGTTCAGCTGCATTACAACTAGGCCATCAACCTAGAGGCAAGGTAAAGGACAGTGTGCCAGAAAAGGAGGAAGCACATGCCCAGACATCACTCACTGATGGCAATGGGCATAATGCATTGCAGCACAAGTGAAGCAGTATCTTGTCCAGAGCAATGGACTGTGGAGTACACAGTGCCAATGCAGCACTACACAGATCAAATATGATGCATGCAATACTAGTACATGGCTGTGTCACACTACATATCAGACATCACTGCAACTACTACACACGATGGAGGTTGCAGTGGCTCACAGCTATCATGACGTACAGGTACTTACATATATACAAATATTTAAAGGACAGGTATTAATGCCCTTCTAGACTGCCAATATTCCAAAAAGTACAGTTTTGTACCTACCATAAATGTAGATGTTCGAGGATCCACATTGCTGCAGTCCTAACTATTGGGGGTATCCCTCCAGTCGTCGGCAATACAAAAATGAGAGCTGTCGGCGCGTCGGTCAAGGCGTCCACGATGACGCTCATCGTCACAGTACTACATGCGACCGACGCCCGCCATATCGGGCCTTTTTCTTCCTGCCCCTCAGAAAAGAGACCAAAAAGAGGCCCAAAAATATAAACCTTCCAAAATATGTACAATATATACAAAAATATAACAGCATATAACCACACCTACACACACCCCCCAACCCTAAACACAGAGGGAAGGAGGATGAGTGTATATCTCGGCAACATCTACATTCTACTACAGTCTCATATGTATGGTAGGTACAAAACTGTTCATTGTGCTCATTTCCAAGAATCCCATTAAGATAAGGAAAAGCAGAGGAAAGGGAGGGAAAGGCTGACAACAAAATATTGCAAAATAGCTGTGGCAAAACCAGCCCTAGACTTAGAAAGGAGCAAAACCAGCCTTAGAGAAAGAATGGAAGGTGATACTCCTAGCTAGCTGCCAAACATCCTCTTAGTCCTGCTGTTAGAAGCCTTGTGCCAGTCCCAGTAATAGCCTGAATGGAAGTGGCAGCAGCCTGGTGGAATCTGCCTAGAACCAAGCAACAAATCTCCTTGCCATGATGGGAATAACAAAACGCAATGCAAAACCCAATTCACCCAGAAATAGTTTTTTTTGACACAACTGCAAACAAACAACGAGAGCAAAAGAAACAAACAACTGCTGAGACTGCCTAAAATCCTTAGTCCTGCTGTACAAAAAACTAAAATCTGCTCTTTGTACATCTAAAGTGTGCCTGCATAAATTTCTTTAATTGAATAGTTTGCTTAAAGCAAATACTCCAGAAACATACTTAGAGGCAAAGGAAGGATTAATAAACTTATAATGATACCCCATCTTAGTGGAAAATCAAAGGGCCTCTATCAGTACCAACTCAGATACCCCTTCTGCTGAAGTAATAGCCAATGACTCAGACACACTTCCAGTCATCCAGAATCTAATTTTCCAAAAGCTGTAGGCCAACAAGGTTTTTTCCAAAGCAGAGTAAGTTTTCCAACAGAAAATTGGAGAGAGTAGGAGGTCTCTAAGCTTGTCTTCCATTGCTATATTCTTTGCCTTATGCTGCGACAAAGGATGCTAAAACAATGAAAACAGAGGTTGCTCACAAGCTGAAATTGCTGCAAACAAGGACTTAATGAATCAAAATGAGCACAAATTCCAATGGAAGAGTAAGATATTGAAGAGCCAATACAGCCACAAGATAATGAAAACACTTTGTTTTGAATTCCAAAAAAAAAAATCCAAATTTCACACACCCTCTTTCATTAATCCAAAAATCTTTTCTCTCTTCATCATTCTCTAATGCACTTCTTCCTGAAGATTAGGCGCTGTGTTTCATCACAGAATTTAAAACTTGTTGAGGAATGCCAGACTGTCAGATGAATTGAGCAGGCTGATGCCTGAAGTCAAGATGAAACGGAGGAGGCTGTAAACAGAATGGAGGAGAGCAGTGAGCCAACAGATGTGGGTACCACCAGTAAGGCTCTATAGCCAATCTGGAGCTAGCTAATAGCTAGTGGCTTGTCTTGTCTGACCTGAGTCTTACACCTTTGGAAAAGAGCATCTTTGGGGAAAGGTAAACATACATGAAGATCATACACTTGAAAGAAGAGCCACCACACAAGAAAAGTGTGATAGAAACCCTTTTGCATAAGAAAGGCTTGTGCAAAACTGAAAGAGCAGTGCTTAACACTTGCGAACAGATCTTTCCTTATGATGGTGTCAATTTCTGGAATACAGCTCTAAGATGTCTGGAGACCCGGACAGATCCATGTGTTGAGTTCTGCATCACACAAGGAGTTTTGTGCTCCGCAGCCATCCCGCCTGAAGAAACACATCTGCTAAGGAGTTCTGTGCCATAATCTTCATTGCTTGCCTGTGCTTAGGTTAAGAATGTGTTCCCCTTGTTTGCATATGTACCACGATTGGTGTGTGTTGTTGTTGTCAATCAACACCTTGAATGTGTTGTGTAACATTACAGAAGTGTTGTCTGCAAACATAGAAACACTGTTCTCCTAGACTATGACTTCTGGCAAGCCCATCCTTTTGTCTTGTAATCACTTTAGTGTATCCACCAAGCCCAAGCAATGTCTATGCGATCTGTCTGTAAAATCTTGTCCTCACTTTCTGTCACAGAGAGTCCCTGAAGCAATGTCCGAGGCATCTGTCGTTAAAATCTGACTCCTTTTGAAGGCTGAACTTATTTGAAAGACAGTGTCCAGTGTGAAGCAGTGCTGCCCACATACAATTTGTTTGAAGGCAAGGTAGTATTTGAATGACAGTGTCCAAATCCTGGCAGTGCTGTGTCCATACATTGAACCTAATGCATTGCAGTCACACTAAGTGCAGACGGACTGATGAGGAAGTTGGATGGAAGTAAAGGATAGTTCTAAGGAAAAGTCCGGGTTGCAGGCCATCTGCTGTATTCAGTTGCACGGAGCAAAAGAGTATGTCTTGGAAGCCAAGGACTTGTGACTTCTCTGTTCGCTCACAGAATAATAGAGATGCTATAGCACTGCTATAACATGTTCCAGATGCCTTAGAAGGTCTTCCTTTCTGGAGGCATAATAGAGCAATCGGCCCAAGTTCGGCCCAATAATACATAGTTTGTATGCTGAAGGCCAGAATCACTGCTTCAGAACTCTAAGTAAGGCTCTGGGCTAGAAGAATACGGCCCTGAAGCAATGCAATTTCTGGCTAATGAGAATTGAACACTCGAAAAGAAAGATACTTTTCACAATGCAGTCTTATAGCATGGGTCTAAAGTTTTCCTTTGATGATGAAAGTTACCATCCAAGAATCTTTGCCTATATCTGGTACCTGTTGTAACGCCAACATCTTGAACTTTGTAATGTCATTGAGAGATATGTTTGATAGAGTTGAGAAATTGGAATCCAAAGACCCTTCTTGTGTTTTCTGACCAGCGAGTTGGAACTTAGGAATAAAATCCATACAGGGACTGGCTGATACCCCCTTCTTGGAGTATTCCAGAAACGTCTCTTAAGCCTTTGAAAAGGAACGAATAGGAGGAAAGGGAACGCATGACACAGAAAAGGGAATGTATGGAAATAATTCTGTTACTAGTAAAATAATATCCAACACCCATCTACCCGGAGTAATGAGTCCATCTGGAACAATAACAGTCTTCTCCTAAAGGAGAAAGAAGACAAGAAAACCTGGCAGCGTGAAAGGCAGGTCATTGGGTTCGTTGACTTAAAGGACTGAATTTTCTTCACCAGAAGTCCCTGCCCTCTGCAGAAAGCTGTGGCAGGTGAAAACTGGCTTCTGAATCAAAGTACCACGCCATTGCCCCTTCCTAGACTAGGAATCACTGCCCTGATATGCACATCCTAAGAAGAGCACCTCTACTAAATAGACGGGCTTTAACTTCCCTTTTCTTTCTGCACCAAGCTTCTGTAGACCTACCTAGCAGCAGACTGTAAATCCTTTTAAAACCTTGTCCACTTATGAGGCAAACAATTACAAACACTGTATCTGGCTGTCCCTGCAAAATCTCTTACTTTGCTCAGCTAAATTTGATCCTCCACTGTACAGCATACAAACCCGAACAGAAGTATGAACAACACTGAGCAGACACAAGACAGCATCAAAAAACAACATCAAAACATGCTTACCTAGTTGTTCAGACAGTTGTTTCAAATCCAGCAACTATTTACACTCAATACCCTCACCAGGCCTTCCACCAAGCATCCACAATTGATTTCAAAGATAAAATTGAGATTTTCTTGTGTGAAACTGACAACTAACTTCTCATGGCTAACGACTCCTTACTATAAAAGCATCCCACACTTTTATTCCCCATCCACAGATCTTTTTTGATATTTTAGCATGTTTTAACAATACTTAACAGCTTCACCTTTAGACCTTTGAGAGACAGTTTCGGTCTCTATCAGGACCCTTAAAGATACTTATGAGCTACTGCACCCTTCTTTACACATCAGACACAGGGAGAGCTTTAGGTGGGCCTAGGCTGGGGTAAAACAAAGGAAGGAACAAAGCCCACCACTCTCAACAACACACCAGGTATAGCTTCTATCTATAAGCTGGGGCCTATTTAGAAAATCCTCAAGCTGAAAAGCTGAATCCTCTCAAGAGGCTGTGAGGTATCATCCTCCACATCATGGAGTGCAGATTCTGAAAATGAGAGAAATGAAAAGGGCCTTTCAGGAGAATCTAGGAACTATCCACATCCACATCAGAATCAGAATAAGTTGGAAATCTTCCGAATGGAAAAGAAGAAACTCTCATAACCGTTCAAAACTCTCAAAAGATAAGCTCAGGAGGAGCCCTTATCAGGAGAATCAGAGAAACCAGAACCTCTATAGAATCAAATTCTGCCTCAAAAGACTTATTGGAAACCTTCTTAGGCACCCGACCACCTAGGAGAAGCCCCTCACCCTGGCTAAACTTTCAAGGCCTCCTACCTCTCAAATGGAAACACCTGGAATCATGTTTCTTAGGCACAGAACCATTTTAGGCATGGAACTGCCCTCTGCCTTCAGCCTGCCCACCCTCACCTCTCAGCACATCCTGTCCTGTAACAGTAACTCTGCCTGAGACTCTCCAAAAGAAACCTTTGCAAAAACTAACTCCGTCCTGACAGGAAGAACCAACGATGGATTACTGGAAGGCCCCGCCTCATCAACCCTTGTTTCTGCCTGTTTGTCCTATAGTTTTTGGACCATCCCATCGCATTTTTGACTGGCAAACGCTTCCCAAACACTCCTAAACTAACAGTCTAAGTATGGTAATCCCTCTTTGTTAAATTCTTTACTTTTGAGTTATCCACGCGCTTTTAATCGGGGGCATACTGACGCCGTTACACAAATACAACAAGCATGGTCCATGAGGTATCTGTTTCCTACACAAAATCTAGTTTAAGACTACTTCTGACATTACAAGAATACGCTGGCAAGCAAGAAAAAATAACTCTAACGCCAAGGTATAATATCCCCGTCGGGTCTGAAACTCTGACTTCCAGACGTACTGATTCACAACTTCAGCACTCGCAAAACTGCAGCCGCATCGGACGCGCAAAAGACTGAAGATATGGCGCATGCATATTTAGTACCCTGGCGCACTGACGGAAAAGTTCAGTTGTTCCCATAATAAGTGTCTGGGGTGGTCTAAAAATATCTAAACAAGTGCTTGCTTTAATGTAATTTGGTAGTCTGTTCCATCCATCATTTGCTCTCTCAGAGAACCAATTAGTACACTTCTCATTCCTATAGAATCTTCTATATGGGTTGTTTGATGATTCTCTACTACTCTTTGATAACCCCAAACATTCCCAGAGGTAGGTCTCTCTAAATGCCCTATATACCTGAATAAAGTCTCCTCTTAAATCATGAGACACTGTACAAGTTGAGATATTTTATTATTCCGTAATAACTTAATTTTTCACATCCATGGATGCCTTTGGTATATTTCCACTGAAGTTGCCAAGGAACACAAGGGCATATGGCTGTCAACACAACTGGGTGATGGGATCATGTCAAAGGAGATAAAAACAGGTGGTTTTGTGGTGTGGAATCCTACTCTGTGAGGGATCACATTATACAATGAGAGACTTGACATGCCACTATGTAACCATGAACTGTTACCACTCTGCTGGCATTGAATGACTGTATTCAATTTCTCACAATGCAGGGAGACTATGCTACTGTGGGATCATGAGCAGAATAGAATCAGCTGGTGAAATGTCCTGTCAGTGGAGGCTGAATGTAATTTACACCCACAATGAGGACGGGCACAGCTTTGCATACCTCCAGAGTCTGGCGATGAGTATGTGCACCCTTTTGGGATCCCTGTACATGGCCACACCAGGTACGTAACTTACAGTGACCACTGATAATGTTACAAGTACAGGCAGTGATAATGACACTTTAAATTCTTCACACAGAGGTGGTATGTATGCTTCAAACCTCATGAGAGAAACTATCATCTCTATAATGCATATCATGGTACCGCTAACAGCACTGTGTAACATCCTCACAAATGCCAGGCAACACAGCAGTTCTCATTCCTGCACACATGCTGATTAAGCCAGTGCTGCCTGCATGCCAGGGTCCAACTGTGTTAAATGATGGTGTCAGGCACCCCTGCAAGACTGCTATAAGGTGGGTCTACTTAAAGCTAATTTTGTGCACTCATCTGCTGCTGCAGCTGCAGGGGAAGCACTGTTGTTGCACACAACCACAGAAGAACTCTACCCCTCGGAGGATGGGGAATTTTGTGTGTGCAGCCATGGATTCATCTTTGGGTGCGGCTATATATTCAACATGTACAAAGTGTACAGGAATACCCAATGTGGGCAGAATGTCATTGCATCATCTGGTTATGACACTGGTATAAATTCTTCAGTATTATTTTATTACTGTATGGGTACTAACATCATCCTTTCTACTGCCCTAGCCTCCAAGTGCATCACCACTGTACCAGTCTGCTTTTTGAATACACAGCAAAGAAACACCACGGTAAACAAAATTACATGGGTACACACATGATGTGGCATATATGCCAGTTGTGTTCATCAGTACCTGGTGTACAGTAATAATAACTCCCGTTACCCTTTCTACGTTGCACATCTGATACTCCTATAATGAAAAACAAGCAGAACACTGTGTTTAGCCTACACTCAGTACATGCATCACTGCTAAAAATATAATTTGCTGTACTACATACTAACTTGGTGCAGTTCCCACTGAGACATGTGGAGGTTAGCCTATCCAAGCACTACTGTCCATACTAAGGGATTATCACTACCAGTTTCCCCACAGGTTCAACAAAAATTCCTCCATATCCATCAGTGTGGCAGTTTCTGGTGGGCCACCTCCTGTAACTGAACTCACAAGTGCTGCTGCTCTTTCATTTTGGTGCAACCAGTTGTAGCAAACATGCCTACAATACTGCTGCAGCATGTTTTTATGCCCACATATGCTGCTCATGTCACAGATCAGTGATGGTCATATCTGTTGATATACAGGCTGGCAAACGACCCCTTTCCCCACAACAGGATTTGCCTGTGGTTCCCAGAGTTCCTGCAGTAGTATTTCATTACTGTACTTTCATTTGATAACCAGGGTAGAACACTAAACCAAATATACCATTTTAAGATTTAGCTAAGGAAATACAATCCAGGCATACTACAATGAATAACAAAACAAGCATGAGAAACATGAAGTCCTATATGCAAAGATATTTTTTTGCAAGGGGGGGTTGCCCTCTACCCAATTTAGTGCAATCTCAGTGTTATCATATGATTCGACAATGCATTTACAGTTACATATATGAAAACATGTTATTTAAAGCCAGCTTCTTAATGGCCTGTGTACCTAGGCAAGTCATACAAAACTTAAATACAGTAATATTCTGTTAAATGTGACCACAGGATCATAGGAGGTTACTAGGCTAACAGCTACAGGGCCCTTACAAGCCTAGTCAAATTCATACATACACTATATACATTATGTACAATTGGAGTAGGAAACAGTAAGAGTAGAGATATTATGATACATCTATTGCACTGAATTGTTTTATGTTTCAGAAGAGAGTTGTCCATCTAGCAAGAAATAGAATATGGTGACTATGTGATGCTGCTTTGCTTGAAACATTTCAATGCAGCTTCTTTGATGATATATTAGTTCAGCTGAGCCAGGAAATCCAGGAAGGAGGGGGCAGATGTAAGTTTGGAGGGAAGGAACCACCAAACAGAAGGGGCCATAGTAGAGATTATGACTTATGCTATGAAGCTTGTTCCTCAGGATCAGTAATTGGGGTGGAAAAGGACTAGAATCTCATGCTGCAACTGAGTGCTATTTTAGTCAACATTTTATCAAAGAATGGGAATAAGTTTGAGCGCCACAAGTTTTGGGGTAATAGTTACATTTTTGTTTTACTGGTACCCATTTTGCCTTCCTCAGTAATAAGTAATGAAATCTATTAAGGGGTTAGAATTATGATTCTACAAATGATGTTAGTGGTGCTTTGAAGAGATGTTTTCTTTGAGGCACTGACAATGACTAGCAATCCATATTCAAACTGGGATAGCAAGATACCTTTGCAGGGGCCATTCTACTTTCTGGGGATAGAAATGGGAATAAAAGATAGTTGATTAATCTTTGATTTTGCCATGCTGATGTGGTACTATGAAGTGGAACTTTGATCTAGTTAGACTTAATAAATATTTAATGTATGTGGTGGCTTCAATCAGTTGCCTGTTCAATAGCATATTCCAGTTCTGTAGGAAGCATGAGACTCTGTCTTTTTTCAAAAAATTACATATCTGTGTTTTTTTTTTTTTTTTGGAAGGGGGCATTTAGGATAAGCTTGCTAAAGGTGAGCAACTGGAAATTTGAGAGGAGGATTCTAGCTGTTTTTTGAATGTAGAGGGGATGAATGGGTTCTGTAGAGGACCGTGTCACTCTATAATATGATTCTGAGTTGTGTAAGGTCTACTAGTAGATATGTACCCAGAGAAAACAATAGGGACAAAACTAAGCCCTGGGGAAATGCCTTTAGCAAAAGGTAAGATGGGCAAATGGTAGATCCTGTCTTAACTTTGAATTTTCTATTGGTGAGGAAGTTCTTGCAGTAGAACTATGGCATAGAGGCTAATACTTCGTGCTGAAAAGGGGATAGGATACTGCATTTTGTGGCACATTTTTGTGAGCTGTGTAAAAAAAAATACTCTTTCAGAATTCTGAGGGTGGGGAAGATGGATATGGGTCTAAAGACTTGAGGACTTTTGGAATAAACTTCATTATTTGTTTCCACTGATGAGGCATTGCAGTGAGGTAGAGGTTGTATAAGTGATGGGACAGAAAGTAGTAACGTGCTCTTTGCACAGTATGACAAACCAGTAAATCATCTACCCCTGAGAGAGAGAATTCAGAGAACATTTTGTTAATATCTTTTTTACTTCTTTGGTTGGTATGGTTTTAGACGAAAAAATTTGTGCATACAGGGACATTTCTTGCTAAAGGCTCAAGGCTATGGGAATAGGAATCAGTTCATAGAATTCTTTCAGGAAATCTAAAGTTGAAGGTGACCGAGAAGGTTGCTATTGTGTCTTTTCCAGTAGTCATGTGCTTTTTAGATCAGTCTGCAAAATGTGACTACCTAGACTCCAGAATGGTTTAGCGGAGTGTCTGAAAATGTTTTGTACTGTCAGAAAGTTTGCTTTGCACTTCTGGGTGCTTTCTTGTGCCAAGTTTTCTTTGGATGATGAGTCTTGTCCATGTTTTCATGAGGGTTAACCTTAATTTGTTGATGGGAGTAGTCAACATGCACAATGTTGAACTAGAAACATCAAATCTCTTGAGTTTTGACAAAAATAAGGGTGTATAAAACATTTTTGCAAGGGTTTTGCTCTCTCCCCACTACAGTGTGATTGTTGAGGCAGAATATATAATTAGCATGGGGTGCGCAGCCTCCACCATGGGAGGATGGATGGGGGCTTGCTCCCCTGCAAAAAATATTTTATACAGACTTTTTATGCATGTTGATATTCTGGAATTTCAATGTTTCCAGTTCAAAGTTGTGTGTGTCGACTGTTTCTCCAGGCAACAATTTTATATAGATCCATTTTTAGGGGATGAGACATTCCCACTTTTGCCAAGCAGAGTGTCTTAAGCTTATAAAGGGTTTTAAGGAGTTCTGTTAGCCATGGCTTGTGGCTGTTCTTGAATAAATTTATGATTCACCAATTTCAGGGCAGAATTGAAGTCACCCAACCTCTGCATATCACCATGTCTCCATGAACATGAGACCTATGAAAACAGAGTACAGAGCTGCATTCTATGCAGATAAAGTACAGCTGTGTACACTTACCATAAATGTAGATGTTCGAGTGTATTCACTGTTGCAGTCATTACATTTGGGTAATCTGCTGGCAGGTTTCCCTCAGTTGGCCTGATTAACAAAGTCTTGGGTCCTGTGTTGGTTGCTGTCCCTTCTTCCATGACATCAGGTCATCAGGGGTATAAAACATGCATCCGACACCATTACATCAGTTTTTCTTGCCCCAGATGTCAAGTGCGCCCCTAATGGGAAGCAAATAAAATTACAAAACACAAAAACATACCTCCAACCAAAAGCAAATACACCAAAAAAACTTTTAAGCATAGTAAAAGAAAGTAGAGCTATAGCCAGAGAAAAGTTGGAGGCTGGAGTGAGGGTAACCAGGACTGCAGCAGTGAATACACTCGAACATCTACATTTATGGTAAGTGTACACAACTGTACTATGTTCTTCGTGTTTCACTGTTGCAGTCATTACATTTGGGTAGATTCTCAAAGCTATGGTTGGGAGGAGGAGTTTATACAGCATTAGGGCCAGCTATAAGGCCCTGCAAGACAACAGCGGCAAAGCCAGCTCTGGATTTAGAGAAAATTGGTAAATGATAATGCTTGGTGAAAGTATGTACAGAACTCCATGTAGCAGCTTCTAGAATATCCCTGGTAGGAACACCTCTGAGAAAGGCTGCAGAAGTAGATGCAGCCCTGATGGAGTGAGATCTGATCCCCTGGGGGATAGGTTTTCCAAGGTGCTTAAGCAGAAATGAATGCAACGGCTTATCCATTTAGAAATGGTTTGTTTTGAAATAGCCTTCCCCTCTGCCCCTGCAGCAAATGCTACCAGCAATTGATCTGATTTTAATCGAGATTTAGTCCTGTCCAAGTAGAATCCAAAGTGTCTGTGCACATCCAAGGAATGCAGAATCCGTTTCCCTTTGTTCTGTGGATTGGGAAAGAAGGCCGGCAAATGAATGGACTGATTAAGAGCCACACTGGAAATCACCTTGGGCATGAAGGATGGATTGGTCCTCAGAGATACCCTGTCCGCATGAAAGATGATGAAAGGCTCCACTGCCATAAGGGCCTGTAATTCAGATATCTTTCTAGCTGAAGTGATTGCTAAAAGGAAGGCTGTTTTCCAAGAAATAAATTTTAAGTCTGCACTAGCAGCTGGCTCAAAAGGAGGTAGAGTGAGCTTCTCCAAAACAAAGTTAAGGTCCCAGGCAGGGGTAGGAGCCCTCCTGGGTGGTCTCAAATTTTTTGCTCCTCTGAGATATACTGCTTGAGCAGGGGATGAGAGAAGAGGGGTGGTTCTGTGTTCTAGTGAGCTGAAATAGCTGAAGCGTGGATTTTAATAGAGGAAAGAGACAGGCCCTTGTGAAGCATCTCAGTTAAGTATTGCAAAATCCGAGGTAAATTGGGCGCTGCTGTGCTTATCCCTAAAGATTGGTTCCAGGCACAGAATCTTTACCATTTGTCAGTATAAGATTTTCTAGTACTAGGTCTTCTCGCCTCCAAGATGACATCCATCACAGGTTTGCTGAAGGATGATAAGGGTGAATTTAAGACATTAGCCAGGCTGCAAGGTTCGATGTTAGAAGCTGAGGATGCAGAATTTGGTTTTCCTGCTGAGACAGCAAGGAAGAGGTCTGAGGCAGGTGCCATGGAGATATTTGCGACACACTTCACAGGAGTGGGTACCAGTGTCGGCGTGGCCAGTCTGGAGCAATCAAAATCATTCTTGGTTTGTCCTGTTTGACTTTTAGCAGAACTTTGGAGAGCAAAGGCATAGGGGGAAAGGCGTAGACTGATAGGTTTTGCCAGCTGAAGGACAGAGCATCCACTTTCCAGGCTTCTTTGTGGGGAGTCCTTGTGCAAAACTTGTCCAACTGGTAGTTCTGGGGGAGGCAAACAGATCTATGTCTAGGCTCCCCCACTTGCTTGTCAACATGTTGAAAATCCATAGTTCCAGTTTCCACTCGTGTGGGTCCATGAGATTTCTGCTTAGTCCGTCTGCCAGTGTATTCAATTTTCCTGGTAGGAACTGAACTTGTAGGTGCACTTGGTAGCGCAAGGCTTTGTTCCACAAAGCCATGGTTAGTCTGCAGAGGGGGTAAGAATGTGTACCCCCCTGCTTGTTTATGTACCACATAACTGTGGTGTTGTCCGTCTTTACCATTAGTTGTCATGGAAGAATGTAGTCCTAGAAGGCTGTCAGAGCATTCAGTACAGCTAACATTTCTTTTTGATTGATATGTAGGTGCATTTGATTTGGGTCCCATTTGCCCTGAATGCACCTTCCAGCCAGGTGAGACCCCATGCATAGTCTGATGCATCTGTAGTCAGGGTTTGGGTGGCAGGGGGTAGTGTGAATGGCAGTCCCTTGTTTTGGTGGCAGGCCTCTGCCCACCATAGTAATTCCAGGTGTAGGCAAGGTACGATAGGGATCACTGTTACCAGGCTGTGACAATGTTGACTCCATAGACTTTTTAAGAACCACTGTAGTTTCCTCATATGCAGTCTTGCATATGGAATTAGTAGAATGCTGGAGGCCATGAACCCCAAGGCTTGCAGTACTTGTCTTGCAGATAGCAGGGTTTTTGTGGCCACTTGTTTGAAGTATGTTACCAAATTAATTTGCTTCAATGGTGTGAGGAAAGCCATCTGGGCAGTTGTATTCAAGCTTGCACCCAGGAATGTAATCTGTTGAGAGGGTACCAGTTGTGATTTCTTTTCATTTATGGTGTACCCCAGACAAGTTAGAACCCTTTTTACAAACACCAGATGATTTAGAAGTATGCCCTGGCTTTCTGCCTGAATTAGACAATCATCCAGGTATGGATATATTTGAATATTTCTTTGCCTGAAAAATGCCATAACTGGAGCCAGGCACTTTGTGAATACCCTGGGCACAGTAGACCAGCCAAAGGGCAGTGCAAAGAACTGATAATGCAAGTAGCCTGCTTTGAAGCGTAGATATCTTCTGCAAGATTCTCTGATTGGGATGTGCAGGTATGCTTCTTTTAAATCTACAGTTGCCAACCAGGCATCTTTGCCTAGCATAGGAAGTAACTGGTGAACAGTCAGCATCTTGAATTTTGGAATGTCCAGAAAGGTGTTTAGAGTAGAGAGGTCCAGAATTAAACGCCATGATTTGTCTTTTCTGGGTACCAGAAAAAGCCTGGAATAGAAACCTTGTCCCTTTTCCTCTTCTGGAACTGGTTGAATAGCCCCCATGTTTAAGAGGGATAGTACTTGTTTTTGAGCCTCTGCCCACTGATTCCGGGGCAGGTCTGGCCACCCGCTTGGTGTTGGCAACGTGTGGAAATGAAATCTGTAGCCCTGGGACACTATTTAAAACCCATTTGTCCTGGGTTATGAGTTCCCAGTTCTTTGCATGAAGAGCACTCTTTCCCCCCAAAGGGGCAGCTAAAAGGTAAGTGCTTGGTAATTTTAAAAGGAAGTCATTGAGACTGTTTACCATAGGGGGAGTGTCTTGTTATTTCCAGATTTGGAAGTGGAGGCCCCCCATTGTTTAGTTCTGAGAGTCCCCTGGGACTGAAACCTGGTGCTTTTGGTGTATCTGGGTTTGGCTTGAGAGGATCTGGAAAAGACCAATTCTTAGTAGGCCAGTGCCTACTAAATCTTGGAGGTTGTACTTGTAAGAAATCTTTAACAGTTTGTATAGATTTAGCTTTATCTTCCATCTTTTTTAGAACTTCTTCAGCCTTATTGCCAAACAGACAGTCCTGACTTAAAGGAGCATTCAATAATTTCGCTTTAACATGATCAGGCAAAGACTGCTCCTTAAGACAAGCATGCCTTCTAAGCACAGACCCAGTAACAGCAGGCCTGCCAGGAGGCCTCTAAAGAATCAAAACCACATTGCAAAGTATGTTTTCCAACTTGTTCAGCTGAATGCAATAAATCCTGCAAATCTTTATTTTCCACACAGTCAGGAATCAACATAATTTTCTATTTAAGCAGTCCAATAATATGCTGTTGACATTTTAACATATGAAATTGGCAGTTTAAAGCCCTGATTGCCAAGGTTGCAGAAGTATAAACCTTCTTACCCCATCTATCCAGCGCCCTGGAGTCTCTATCAGAAGGGGTAGGATTTTTTAGCAGTAGAGGCCTTAATGCCCTTGGGCCCCTGAGAAATGGTTTCTGAATCTGCAACAGGATTTTTGAAAAGAAACTTGTGGGACTCAGGAACCCTGTAGCATCTGTCAGGTTTAGTAGGAGCCGGAGGCAGGGAATCAGGGGCCATACTGGATTCCGAAAACACATCAACAATGTCTAGTACAGGAGGTATAGCCAAAGGCCTATGCTGAGGTAGAAGAAAGAGATCCCTAAGCCTCTTTTTTGAATCAGAAAATTCCTGACTTTCCCAGTGGAAATGTTCCCTTAAGGTATGTAAAGTTTCCCAAAAGAAAAATCCTCAGGAGAGTAAGCAGAGGGAATGGAATCCTTTGCATCAGAATCCTCATAAGTAGGTATGGACAAATCCAGGTCATTAGAAGAGTCAGAAGAAACAAAAAAACTGATCAGAAGATTCATAATCAAGTTCAGCCCTAGGCCTCTTAGGGGGGGGGTTTGACTACCCCTGATTAGAGTAATTAGATCTTCAGCCATTTTGATCATTTGTTTTTTAGGCATAGGGGCCTGAACATGTGGCCTGGGTGTTGGTTTTTTAGACATAGATCGAGATTTAGGCCTTAGTATAGAAGGAGGAGTCGATTTAATATGCAAGTCTGTAGGCCTGAATACACACTCAGAAGCCGGTGCCTACACAGCGGCTCCGGACCCATCCAAGGTAGAGACATCCGCGGGTTCCATAGGTGAAGCATCTTGTGGCATACTGGACTCCGAATGGGTCTCAGTAGAGGCCTGTGAATCAGAAGTAGCGGGTATCAGGGGCTGCAAAAGCACCTCACTGAGTACCAGCGAACTGGCGACTGGCTTAGAAGCGTTGTCGGAAGTTTTGGACCTCGGTGGCCTGTCTCTGTCTTTATCTTTGCGTTTTTTTTGGAATCCCAGTAGTCAGATAGCTAAATGACATTTCTGGATAGTTAAACTGAGAACCGAAATACTCAGAGGCAAAATGTACTGACGACGGATAGTGCGCTGATTAAATAAAGCACAAAACCGACAGCAAGGTAAGTCGTGGTCAGGGCCTAGGCAAGGAAAACAGTATGAATGAAAATCTTTGTGAGGTATTTGCTTTCTACAAGTAATGCAATTATTGACTTTTACTGACATTGGTAAGGAGCAAGAAAAAGTTTCCCCAACGGGATACTTAACTTTAAGTTGAAGACTTTGGTTCTGAAACTCGAAAACGAAAATTTCAGGAGTCATCCAACCGGCACTTGCGAACTGCTTCTGCTTCAGGCACCACACGGCAAGAAAGACTGATGTAATGGCGTCGGATGCATGTTTTATACCCCTAACGACCTGACATCATGGAAGAAGGGACAGCAACCGACACAGGACCCAAGACTTCTTAATCAGGCCGACTGAGGGCAACCTGCCAGCAGATTACCCAAATGTAATGACTGCAACAGTGAAACATGAAGAACATCAATGGTTAAGATTTCATGAAGGATGGCAAAAGGGTGAAGCTTGTTCACAAGCATGCATCAGGGATGCAAGACAAGCTCACAAAGGTGATCTGTGAATGTTTCACATTGCAGAGCTGTACAGCAATGGGATACACTACCAGAGATTCACAAACCGCATTGTTAAGTGTGATTCACCAGCTGCCTTTTTGTATTAGTCATGCATCAATGGCTACTTCTGCTAGTGCCCAGCACAGTGCCTGTGGAAAAGTCAAAAATCAAGTTGCATCTCCTTCACAGCCAGAATTAGGCCTACTAGGCCCTTATGATGGGCCTTTCATGAAAGACACCAAAATTTCTGACCAGGGCCATAGGTATTGCCAGTATAGGTGAACAGTGAAGGCATCTCTATGACAACCTTTGTTGCTGCCACCTTGATGACCTCTATCAGTGGTGAGAAGCAGACAGACAACACCACAATGACCAGTATTACAAGCATCTCTCATATTTTTTGGAGGGAACTGACAATTTCTTTAGAGGTTCACAGATTAGTACTAGACTAACTGCCCTTGTGGGCCATTTTAAGCCTAGCCCATTACCCCATGTGAGAATTAAACCCTGTGCCTTGTGTCTGTAAGGTAAACACCATAACCATTATGCCAGCCTTTCACCCTTTTGTTACAAGGCCCGCCTTTGATAACTTCTAGGGCTTATACCACAGATGTGCATTGGGGCTGCTTAGTAGGTAAAACTTTCCCAGGTTTCCAACTCCTTCTCACCTATCCCATAAGGCAGTTGTGTGGCATCTCTCTCCAGTTCTACACTCAGTAAAAACTGCAGGTATTTAGCTAACAAAAAAAGAGAACAAGAAGGAACATTACCAGACAAGCAGGGGGCTAGAGGGAGGGTCTGTTACTGATGACAATGTAACTTCTAACAGACCTATTGCTATGGTAAGTGCCCATAACTTTTATATTCTAAGAGGAGGCCCATTTTTAGTAACTTCTACAACAAAAGTACTTAGCTAATCCTTCTAGGTTGCCACTCTGGGAGATTCTCCTTTACAATCTTGGCTCCAAAGGAAACAGACTCAGAAATGTCCAACTTAACTGCCTTGCAAAGGTATTCAAGGAAGACAAGACTGGAGGTGCACATGTCATCTAAGAAGGTATTAAAGAAACAAACAAAAGAAAATCTGGAGTGATAACCCTAATGGAGTGCGTCTTCAGAGTTGCCTGTAAGGATCTACCATACGTTTTAAACTAAAAGAAATACAAATGGTCAGCCATTTCGAGAGGGTTGATTTTGTGGCCTTCTGATCCAACTGTGTCTTACAGCCAAGAAGAGAAAGAGTTGGTAATTTTCTCCAAAGATTTGATCCTATGCACAGTGTTTGAGCTGTCTACTGGCAACTATAAAATTAATAAGATATTCATCATTAATGGAGTAAGCCAGAAAGCAAACAAAGTGATACATCTGGTAGAGTTTCACTGTCACCTAAGACCATTTTAAGAACAATCCCTTCTGTAAACAAAATAAGGTAAGAGCATCTTAAAAATCACTGTCTTTTGTTTGTCTTTTCGGCTTTTCCCGGTTAGGGGTCGCCACAGCGGAACTCTGGTCCGCTAATGATTGGCAGTAGATTTTTATGGTGCCGAGTTGCCAGCTGACACCCAACCTTCAGTGAAGGCACACCCATTCACGCATGTCTTTCGGAGGCCACTCGACCGCAGGGAGGACATGCAGACTCCACACAGATGGCACTCCAGCAGAGAATCGAACAGGAGAACCTCTTGCTGTGAGGCAACAACACTACCGCTGTACCACCGCGGCTTGCAGCAAAGCACAGAAATCCTTGAAGTGACAGAAATAGCCACCAAAAATAATGTCTCCTAGGGAAAAAAACTCCCATGTCAGCAGAATCTGCTGATTCAAAAGGGGAGTTTTTGGTTTGTATTCTTCCTAAGTGGAAAGGGACAGCTGAAGAAATGCATCCCATAAGAAAGTCCTTGCTCATCTTCAGTGAACTAAGAATACATTTCTAATTGACAAGAAATCTGGAAATGGTTACCACATGCTCCTTAACAGTCACATGCCTGAGGCCAGTATCAAAAAGATCTATGACAGATACTGTAACCCTGGGATGTCAGTACTGAAACAGTGACCAACCAATACTTCACATCCCAGATGACCAGCCTTTTACACATGTCTGCCAGATCTTCAGACATCTGAGAAGAAAAGACTATAAAGAATGCTTTGCCCATACATTACAGAACCTTGATGCTATTAGAAATTAAGCAGCCAAGAAATCAGCTTCAGAACATTAGGATCTGAGTGCCTCCTACCTAAAGGTTAAACAGCAGCATCCTGACAGAAAGGAACTTCATGGAGGGAAGTTGAAGAAACAGATGATGAAGCACTGGGAATCAGGTCTACCTCGGCCAAATGAAAAATTATTAGAATCGCTATGGCCTTGTGGAATACTGCTTTTCAAACAAACCTCATCATCAAATGAAATGATGCAACTCAAAGATAAGACTCTTGGACTACGGGTGGGGAAGGATATCTGTTATCGATTCATTATGTGAAGGGATGAGAGAGTAGTAGATGATGCATCTGGTGGAGACACATACATAGGTTGCCTACTACTTTGCCTGTTCTGTATAAAACCAGTCTGGCTGCTGATGGATTGATGGATCACTTGAAATATAACAGAACACAGCTTGAGGACATATGAGTTGTTCTCCCTGCAAAGCAAGTCACCACAATGAACAATCCTGCTTGTACAGTCGACTGCCACACCCGCATGACTTCTCAACACAAGGGATAAGAGCGGGTTCCCCTTGTTTGTTCAGATACCAGATTAAGGCCATGGAATCTGACTACATTGGCAGTGTACCTCTGAGAAGAGAGTCCTAGAAGGCATGAAGGATTAGTAAGGTTCTCACCTCCAGGATAATGATGTGTAAGTGACACTCCTACAAAGACAATCTTTCCTTAGCCATCTGCCTGGTGAAGTGTCCTCCACCAAAAAAAGGAAATATCCACATTTAAAATGCCCTGTGCTATCACACAGATGAATGGGTTTCCTGACTAAAGGATGGAAACAATCCAACCATCAGTCGATGTGGATGCGGCAGATTCTGGACTGCTATATTAAGGGGAAAGGAGACAGGCAAGCATGTCCAATAGAAATGCAGGTTCACTTCAAAGTCCTCATGCGAAACAAGGCATGAGATTAAAACAGCTACTGACATTAAAATGAGAGCTTTCAGACACATTTCTGCTGTGGAGAATTGAAAAGAGAAGAGGAGGGGCAAAAATGCATGCCAAACTCTGGTACTGACTAAATTGTCAATTAACATCAGAAATAGTTCAGGATGAATTGGAACTTCTGCAAAGTTCAGTGTTACCCCAGGGAGAAAATACAGTTTGAGAAGACAGTCCTTCGGCCTGATGAGAACACAGTCTAGGTATGGGAATATCTTGGCTCCCTGCAGTCATACATGAAGTGCAATTACAGGCATGCTTTTAATGAACACCTTAGCACTGAGGAGAGACCAAATGAGTCCTGAACTGAAAGCGACTGGCTCCTACCTAAAGTGCAGAAACCTCCACAAGGATTTTGCCCACCTTTTTGTAGAGATAAGCCTTTTGGAGGACCAAAGAATACTCAAAATATCCTAATAAGCATGGGAGGATATACTGTACAATGACCACATGAAATGATTTTCTGTTTGGGGACATGCATAATTTAAGTCAATTAGGTCAACAACTGGCCAGAAGATCTCTTTTTGGATACTAAAAGTAACCAATAACTTTATCCTTATCCTCTTAGAACAGGAGTGATTGCCTGATAATTCTTTTGTCTTGTGCACCTCCTTTCCTGCCAAGCTTTCCTGACGGGCAGGGACATGCAGCAAAAACAGGGAGAGAATCTTGGGAGGAAGGAGGAATGGGGATGGTGTTGCCCCTAGATATTATTGCCCTGGTTCCTTGCCTCCCAAGAGATTTTTCTTCTGGGACAAAGCACGAGAGAGAACCTCCTTTTATGTAACTTAAATGAAAGAGATTTGGGCAGAGTCAGAACCACTGCAGTCTGCCATGGCACTGGCTACGGCCTCCTTGGTGATCTCAGCAATCATAACTCCTGGACCAGTGACCTTGCTGGGCTGCAGTCATGGATGACTTCCAATTTCTAGATGCATCATCTTTTTTTCAACTATGGAGTGTACCAGAACAGAGCTGATGCTGGCTCCTCTGCATCCAAAAAAAAAATAAAGTTACAACAGATAAAACTTTACTCCCAAAGCAATTAAGGCTTGTCTCGTCTGATTCATGTGTTTTAGAGGTTTATTAATTTATGGCCCAAACAGGAAGGATTCTTGAAAGGGAAAATCCAAAAAGATCACTTTGGTGTTCTTGGTGAAACAAAACATCCCCAGTCAGGATTGTAGGAGTACAACAAAAGTAGGTCCTGTTACACCAGCTGCCTCTTCCAAGGCAATGTATGTTAAGTGGACCATAAAGTGGCTAAGACCAGAGGAAATAGATATCTCAGCCTTGACTTTTTCCTTCAAAGAGTTGTAAGGCATCTCTTCGCAGCACACAGCACCATTGCTTTTTTCTTAAAATACCACTACTGAGCATTTTCAGAGTACGGCTTGAGAATAAATATACCCAAATATGTCCAGTGCCTGTATTTCTTTTCTGTAGTGATAGAGAAGGTACAGTTGTGTACACTTACCATAAATGTAGCTGTTCGAGTGTTTTCACTGTTGCAGTCATCAGACTTGGGTTATCCTGCCAGGGGTAGCCCTCAGTCGGTCCAAACAGCAGAGGCTTAGTATTTCTGCATCGGTTGCTGTCGCTCCAAGACTGACGTCAGGTTGTCAGTGGTATAAAAACAGGCAGCAGATGCCATTACATCAGTTTTCCTTGCCCCAAATGTCAGGAGCCCCCAAAAGGGAGCTAAGTTATGGTGGAGTAACACCACCAGTAGAAAGTAAATACCAAAAGCCCTGTAAGGGTGAGGAAGAGAGAGAGAGACAAGGGGGCTCGAGGGTGGGAAACCAGGACTGCAACAGTGAATACACTCGAACATCTACATTTATGGTAAGTGTACACAACTGTACTATGTTCTTAGTGTTTCACTGTTGCAGTCATCACACTTGGGTTGATTCCCAAAGCTGAGGAATGGGTGAAGGCAGTCAAGAAGAGTTGGGGCTGGCTAGTATGCTTTGCAGGACTGCAGTTGCAAAGCCTGCCCTGGATTTTGAAAAGATGGGCAGGTGGTAATGCTTGGTGAAGGTATGAACAGAACTCCATGTTGCAGCTTCCAGTATGTCCCTGGTAGGGACCCCTCTGAGAAAGGCTGTAGAGGTTGAAGTTGCCCTAGTAGAATGTGTTCTGACCCCCTGTGGGGATGGTTTCCCATGGTGTTTTTAACAGAAATGGATGCACTGTGCTATCCATTTGGAAATGGTTTGTTTTGATATGGCTTTGCTCTCTAATCCCTGGTGCAAAGCTGACTAGTAACTGGTCAGATTTCCTAAAGGGCTTAGTCCTATCCAGGTAGAATCTGAGCTGTCTGTGCACATCTAAAGAGTGCAGGATCCTTTCCCCCTTATTCTGAGGTTTAGGGAAAAAGGTGGGTAAATAAACAGATTGGTTGAGAGCCACACTGGACACCACCTTGGGCATGAAGGTTGGGTTAGTCCTGAGGGAGATCCTGTCAGCATGAAAAATGATGAAGGGCTCCACAGCCATATGTGCTTGTAGCTCAGACACTCTTCTAGCTGAAGTGATGGCCAGAAGCAAGGCTGTTTTCCAAGAGAGGAATTTTAACTCTGCTGAAGCTGCAGGCTCAAAAGGGGGGAGTGTGAGCTTTTCCAACACAAAGTTAAGGTCCCAAGCAGGGGTAGGGGCTTTTCTTGGTGGCCTTAAGTTGTTAGCTCCTCCCGGGAACTATTTGAGAGGGTGTGAGAAGAGAGGTGGCTCAGTACTGTAATGTGCAGAGATGGCAGAGGCATGGATTTTAATGGAAGAGAAGGATAGGCCCCAGTGGAGTAGTTCTGCTAGGTAATCCAGGATGAGAGATATGGAGGGCTGTGTGCTGGGTCAGCTCCTTTAGTCTGGATCCAGGAACAATACCTTTTCCACTTGTCAGCATAGGATTTTTTAGTACTGGGTCATCTGTCTTCACATATGACATCCAGGATTTGTTTGCCTAGACTGGTTACTGGAGGAGAAGTCAAGGAATAAGCCAGGCTGCTAGGTTCAGGATATGCAATTGTGGATGCAAGAACTCTCCCTCCTGCTGAGTCAGGAGAATTGGAAACTGGGGGAAGTGCCATGAGGGCAACGGGGATAGACTGCTCAGTAGTGGGTAGCAGTGTTGGTGTGGCCAGTTGGGCGCAGTCAGGATTTCCCTTGGTCTTTCCTCCATTATTTTGAGGAATACTCTGGTAAGAAGAGGTAGAGGGGGAAATGCATAAATTGAGAGGTTTGCCCACTGGAAGGATAAGGCATCCACTTTCCAGGCCTTGCTGTGAGGTTCCCTGGTGCAGAATTTGCTGAGCTGGTGGTTGTAGGGGGATCAAAATAGGTCCACCTTCGGGGTCCCCCATTTTTGGGTCACAAGGTTGAAGGTGTTGTGGTTTAATTGCCACTCGTGTGGGTCCAGGAGATTTCTGCTTAAGTTGTCTCACAGAGGTTTGGTTGCCTGGAAGGAATTGAGCTTGCAGATGAATATGCATGGCTGAGGCCGTGTCCCAAAGGGCCTGCAGAGTGGGCCCCCCCCCCTGCTTGTTGATGTACCACATTACTGTGGTGTTGTCAGTTTTGATTAGTAGAGGCCCTGGAGAGAGAAGGGATCTGAAAGCTGTCAGAGCATGCTGAACAGCTAGCATCTCTTTTTGGCTGATGTGCAGATGAATTTGGTTTAGGCTCCAGTGGCCCTGAATGCACCTGCCATCCTAGTGAGCACCACAGGCATAGTCTGATGCATCTGTGGTTAGGGTCTGGGCGGCGTGGGGTTGTGAAAAGGGAAGCCCCTTGTTGTGGTTGCATGCTGCTGCCCACCAAATAAAGTCTTTCCTTAGGGTATCATAGGTATAATAGCTTCAAGGTCCTGAGAATGTTGACACCAAAGGCTTTTTAAGTACCACTGAAGTTTCCTCATATGCAGTCTAGCATATGGAATTAGAAGAATGCAAGAGGCCATGAACCCTAGAGCTTGCAGGATTTTCCTTGTGGATAACTGGGTTCTGGTGGCCAGTTGAGAGAAGTAGCCTGTCAGATAGGCTTGTTTTTCTGGAGTTAGAATTGCCATCTGGGATGCTGTGTCCAGGCTTTCTCCCAGGAATACAATTTTTTGACTGGGGACTAGTTTGGATTTCTTCTCGTTGATAGTGTACCCCAGTGAGGTTAGTAGGTCCTTTACAAATGGCAGGTGCTGTAACAGCTTTTCCTGACTGTCTGCCTGAATCAGGCAGTTGTCAAAGTAAGGGTAAATTTGAATATTTCTTTGTCTGCAAAAAGCAATGGCTGGAGCCAGGCATTTTGTGAAAACTCTGGGAGCAGTGGATAAGCCAAAGGGAAGTGCAGAGAACTGATGATGCATAGATCTTGCCCTGAAATGTAGATATTTTCTGCAAGACTCTCTGATTGGGATATTCAGATAGGCCTCTTTGAGGTCTAGAGTGGCTAACCAGGCATTCCTGGACAGCATAGGGAGAAGCTGCTGCAGTGTGAGCATTTTGAATTTTGGTACCACCAGGAAGGTGTTTAGAATAGATATATCTAAGATAGGGCACCAGGTGCCCTCTTTTCTGGGAACCAGAAAAAGTCTGGAATAGAACCCATGGCCTATCTGATCTGCAGGAACAGGCTTAATTGCCCTCATGGAGAGCAGGGAATGAACTCGGTTTTGTGCCTCTGCCCACTGATTTGAAGGAAGATCTGGGTATCCCTTTGGGGTTGGCAACGTGTGGAAATAACATTTGTACCCCTTGAGGACCCATCGAACATTGGTGATGAAGGCCCAGTTTTCTGCATGGCAGGCAAGTTTTCCTCCTAGGGGCACGAGCAGATGGACAGAGGTGAGGAGGAGGAGTCATTGGGAATTCTTTCTATAAGGGGGTGGCTTAGCACTCCCTGGTTTAGAAGTGCAGGAACTCCATTGCTTAGATCTCTGCATACCCTGAGACTGCTGTCTGGGGGGTGGGGTCTGTTACCCCTAGGGTCTAGTCTGAGGTGGTCTTGAGGGGGCTGGAAAGGACCAATGATTTGAAGGGCAATGCCTACTGAATCTTGGAGGCTGAACTTACAAAAAGTCTGTCTGCATAGACTTAGCTTTTTCTTCCATCTTTTTTAAAACCTCTTCTGCTTTGGTGCAAAACAGATTGTCTTTGTTCAGTGGTGCATCCAATAATTTTGATTTGACATGATCTGGCAAGGACTGTTCCTTAAGTCAAGCATGCCTTCTAAGTACAGAACCTGTGACTGCTGCCCTGCAGGATGATTCTAGGGCATCAAACCCACATTGCAGGGTATGCTTACTGATTTGGCTTGCAGAATGCATAAGTTCCTGTAAATCTTTATTTTCTGCACAGTCAGAGAAGGTAGATAATTTTTGTTTAATGAGCTCCATGGTATGTTGCTGGTATTTCAGCATGTAGAACTGACAATTTAATGCTCTAATGGGAAGAGTTGCAGAGGTATATACTTTTTACCCCATCTGTCTAAGGCTCCAGAATCCCTGTCAGGGGGGTGGGATTCTTAGCTGTAGTTGCTTTTATTCCTTTAGGCCCTTGGGAGATGACGAGATGACCTCTGGGTCAGCAGTAGGATTCTTGAAAAGAAATGTGTGTGAGTCAGGGACTCTAATACCTTTCAGGTTTCCTGGAAGCAGGAGGTAAAGTATCAGGAGTTAGACTGGATTCCATTAAGACATCATCCACAACATCCAGACAGGGTTATAGCTAAAGGTCTGTGCTGTGGTACATCTAAAAATTCCCCGAGTTTCTTTTTGGACTGAGGATAATCCTGGCATTCCCAATGGAAGTGCTCTCTCAAAGTACGTAGGGTTTTACCAAAAGAAAAATCCTCTGGAGGAGAGGCAGAAGGAATTAATTCCTCTGCATCTGAATCCTCATAAGCAGATAAAGGCATGTCTTCATAATCAGAAACCTCAGTCATCAGACTCTTGGTCAGATAAATGTGCTGGGGACAAGTCTCATTCTTTTAGCAGGGGAAAGTTGGCTTCCCCTAATCAGCATGATAAGGTCTTCTGCCATTTTAAGCATCTGTGATTGTGGCAAGGAAGCAGGCACATGAGTTTGGGTCATTGGTCTTTTAGGCGTAGCTCATACTCTTGGCCTTAGAAACTCGGTAGTTTTAGAAAGAATTGAAGACGCGAAAGAAGTCGTCGGTTTGAGTCGAATATCAGTAGTGCGAAGAACTTCCTTAGAAGCCAGTGCCTGCACAGCAGCTCCGGACTCATCCAAGGTAGAGACATTCGCAGGCTCCATAGTCAAAAAAGAGTCTCGCGGCATACCAGACTCCGAACGGGTCTTGGTAGCAGCCTGCAAATCCATTATTGTGGGCATCAGGGGCTGCGAAAGTGCCTCACTGAGTACCAGCAAACTGGCGACTAGCATAACGGACGTGTCGTCGGCAGTTTTGGACCTGTGTGGTCTGTCTCTGTCTTTATCCTTACTTTTTTTGGAAGATCAGTAGTCGGATGGCTTACCGAAGCCATTTTGGAATACGGAGATCGAGAGCGAAAGTATTTAGCTACAATAAGCCCCGACGATGAATAGTTCGGGCGTTCAACAAAGCACAAAACCAGCAGCGAGGGACGTCGTGGTCTGGGCCTAAACAGGTGATGCAGTAAGAATGGAAATCTCAGTGTGGCATTTACTTTCCACAGGCGAGACAATTGTTAACTTTTTCTGACATCGGTTAGAGCAAGAAAAAAGGATCCCCAACAGGGTACTTAGCTTTAGAAGACTTCAACTTCAATTTCGGAAACGAAAACTCAGGTAGCGGCCAACTGGCATTCGTGCGAACTGCTTCTGCTTCGGGCTCCTTGGCAAGAAAGACTGATGTAATGGTGTCGGCTGCCTGTTTTTATACCACTGACGACCTGACGTCAGTCCTGGAGTAACAGCAACCGACGCAGAAATACTAAGCCTCTGGTATTTGAGATGACTGAGGGCTACCCCTGGCAGGATAACCCAAGTGTGATGACTGCAACAGTGAAACACGAAGAACATCTGGACTTTAGAAAGCCTCAACTCTTTTCAAGGATGCTGCACAAATCTAATGCCCACAAGAATTTTGAGATTTTTTTCCCCCACACTGAGCACTCCCGGAGGGGAAGGGCAAAAATCCTGCTGACCTTCTTTGGGAAGGGAACCACTATGCAAGGATTCTACCATATAATTCTGATCACATTTTTCAACTGGCTTACAAAAGGAGGAACCCAATCAGTAGGATTGTTAAGGAACAGGATGTGCCTACTGTAGTATCCAGTGAAGGGTGCAGTAAGGGAGAACATCAAGGGACAGGTTTTCAAAGATGGAGGAGTAAGCATGGGTTGGGCTAAAGACTGTAGTATCAAGCAAGGATCCAAGGTGAAATTCCCAATAAATCAAAATGTACCCAAACAGACAGGCTCAGTATCTGTAAAGTACAGTTTTGTACCTACCATAAATGTAGATGTCTGAACAGGATAGCATCTGCAGTCCTTACAAATGGGTTGTCCTGTCGTCAGGCAGCCCTTCGGTCGGCCGGATTCCAAAGTCTGGGTCTGGCCTCGGCTGGTGTCGCACTTCACCCGACGTCATCTCTGCTGGTCTTCGGGTATAAAGGCATCAGCCGACGCCATTTTCCTCAGTGTTTCTTGCCCCAGATGCCAGTTGCCCTCTTGGATAGCTAAATTTTTGGGTAAATGCCAATATTTCCAAAAAACAAATAAGCATGTATGTACATATATACAAACAAATACACCATAAGAGTTCCCCCCCCCAGCTAGCTATTAAGGGGCAAATACCCTAGGAGTACCACAGAGGGGAAGGAGGGTGGGTAATCCTGACTGCAGATGCTATCCTGTTCGGACATCTACATTTATGGTAGGTACAAAACTGTACTATGTCCTTCAAGGATGCATCTGCAGTCCTTACAAATGGGTAGAATACCATAGCCAAACTAGGGGAGGAGGAAGAAGAATTATGGTGTAGTTAGGATCCCTTGCAAAACAGCAGTGGCAAACCCTGCTCGGGATCTAGAGTATAGAGGTAAATTATAATGCTTGGCAAATGTATGCACGGAGGTCCAAGTAGCCGCCTCAATAATGTCCTTGGTAGCCACTCCTCGTAAGAAAGCTGTGGTAGTGGCTGTAGCCCTTGTAGAATGAGGCCTTATGTTCTGTGGAATTTGCTTTCCATGGTAGGAGTAACAGAATCTTATGCAATTTCCTATCCACTTGGAGATTGTCTGTTTGGAAAATTGCTTTTCCTTCCCTTCCTGTTGCATAAGCTACTAGAAGCTGGTCAGTTTTTCTATTGCCCTTGGTTCTGTCCAGGTAGTAGCGCAACTGTCTATGTACATCCAAGGTATGCAGCAGTCTTTCCCTCTGTTCTGTGGATTGGGAAAGAAGGTAGGTAGGTGGATAGCCTGGTTTAGAGACACTCTGGATACCACCTTAGGCATAAATGTAGGATTAGTTCTCATGGATACTCTATCTTGATGGAAGATTAGGAAGGGTTGTACTGCCATTAAAGCCTGTAGCTCTGAAACCCTTCTTGCTGAAGTAATTGCCAGTAGAAAAGCAGTTTTCCAGGATAGGTGTTGAAGATCTGCTGTTGCTGCTGGTTCGAATGGAGGGAGTGTCAATTTTTCTAGCACAAAGTTCAAGTCCCATGCTGGTAATGGTGGTTTCCTAGGAGGTTTTACATTCTTAATTCCTCTCAGGAACTGCCTGAGCAGAGGATGTGAGAAGACAGGGGGTTCGAAGCTGTATTCTGCAGAAATAGCTGATGCATGTATCTTGATGGATGAATAGGACAGGCCTGTATGGAGAAGCTCTGCCAAATACTCCAGGATGTTGGCAATATCTACCTTTGACACATCTTTCCCTCTTTCAGTACTCCAAATGACAAACCTTTTCCATTTTCCTGCATAGTTCCTTCTTGTTGAAGGTCTGCAGGCCTCAAGGATAATGTCTTTAATCCTTTGGGATAAATCTAGGTTAGTTGCTCTTATGTAATGTTCCAGGCAGTCAGTTGCAGAGTTTTCAGGTTTGGATGCAGGATGTTGTAGTCGCACTGAGTTAACATCAAAGGAATCAGGGGTAGTGTCCACGTTTCCCCCCCGAGACATGCTCCTCAGCAATGGATACCAATGTTGTCTTGGCCAATTTGGAGCTATCAGAGTTATCCTTGGACGTTCCTCTTTGATTTTCAGTAGTACCTTGTGCATCAAAGGAAGGGGTGGAAATGCATATGCTGTCAGGCCTTTCCAACTGAAGGATAGAGAGTCCACCTTCCAAGCAAGTGGGTGGTATGTCCTTGTGCAGAATTTCTTGAGCTGGTGATTGAGTGGGGATGCGAATAGGTCTACTTGTGGCATTCCCCATTTCTTTGTGATGGCCTTGAAGATGTCCGGGTGTAGCATCCATTCGTGAGCATCCGAGGTAGTTCTGCTTAACATGTCTGCTAGGATGTTTTCTTTTTCCGGTACAAATATTGCCTGTAACTGAATGTTGTAGCTCAGAGCCATATTCCATAGGTCCAGAGCCATGCGGCATAGGGGGTATGAATGAGTGCCTCCCTGTTTGTTGATGTACCACATGACTGTGGTATTGTCTGTCCTTATCAATTGGCCTTCTTTGAGGAATGGTCTGAAATTCTGGATTGCTAGTTTTACTGCCAGCATTTCTTTTTGATTTATGTGCAGGTGCAGCTGATCTGGAGTCCATAAGCCTTGAATGCACTTGTCCAGCATGTGGGCCCCCCAACCGAGGTCTGAGGCGTCCGTTGTGATGGTTTGGCTTGTTTGAATATTGTGGAAGGACAAACCTGGGTTTGACTGGCATGCCTGAGCCCACCATAGGAACTCTTGTTTCAGGCATGGGATTAGTGGTATTTCGGTTTCCAAGCTGTGCCTGTGTTGAGACCATAAATTCTTTAGGTACCACTGTAGCTTTCTCATATGCAGTCTGGCATGGGGGACCAGGATTATGCAGGATGCCATGAAGCCCAAGGCCTGCAGTACTTTCCTTGCTGTTAGTTTGTTCTGCTTTGTTAATGCCAAGAAGTAAAGAGGAAGTTGTTCTTGATTTTCTGCAGTTAGGAATGCCATCTGTTTTACTGTGTCCAATTCTGCACCCAAGAATGTTCTTGTTTGGGATGGTATCAGTCTTTACTTTTTTAAATTGACTGTGTATCCCAGGGCTTGTAGTAAGCAAATGACTCTTTGTAAGTCTTGTGTCAGCTTGCTTTTGTTGTCCGCTTGTATCAGGCAGTCGTCCAGGTATGGATAAATTTGGATTCCCTGAAGCCTGCAATGAGCGATTACTGATGCCAGGCATTTTGTGAACACTCTGGGCAGTAGATAAGCCAAAGGGCAATGCTGAGAATTGATAATGCTCTGATCCTGCAAGAAATCTGAGGTATCTTCTGCAATTTGGTTGTATGGGGACGTGCAGGTATGCCTCCTTGAGATCTAGAGTCACCAGCCAATACTCCTTGCCCAGCATGGGAAGAAGTTGCTGTAGGGTCAGCATTTTGAATTTTGGAACAATGATGAATGTGTTTAAGCGGACAGGTCGAGAATAGGTCTCCAACTTTTCTCTTTTCTTGGTACTAGGAAGAGTCTGGAGTAAAATCCCTTGCCCTGTTCTGTAGGTGGTACCCTTTCCACAGCTCTCATCTTTGTTAATTGAGCTATTTGTTTTAGAGCTTCTGTCTTTTGATTTGGTGGTAGGTTTGGCATTCCTCTTTTACTGGTAAGGTGTGGAAATGAAACCTGTAGCCTTGGTCTATAGTTTGCAAAATCCACTTGTCTCTTGTGATATAGTGCCAGTTTTTGAAAATAAGGCTAACTTTCCACCTAAGGGTGCTGCTATTTGTTCCCTGGTAGGTGTGAGAGCCAAGTCACTGTGATTGTCCTGTTGCAGTGGCAGTGGTTGTATCTGTGCCTCGTTGGTTATTGCCTTGCCACTGGCGTCCCTGTAGGCACCTCCTCTGGATTGATTTCTGCCTCTGGAACGTCTATTCCTGCCTCTCTGAGTTTTAGAGGAGTCTGGAAAGGACCAATTTTGGAAGGCCAGTTCCTGCTAAATCTTGGGGCTGAACCTGTAGGAAATCTTTAACTGTTTGTACAGATTTTGCCTTCTCTTCCATTTTCTTCATTACTTGTTGGGCAGGAGAACCAAATAGACTGACCTTATCCATAGGAGCATCTAATAGCTTTGCTTTAACATGATCCGCAAGACCTGTTCTTTCAACCATGCATGCCTTCTTATAACTGTGCCAGTCATGGCTGATCTAAATGAAGCCTCCAGTGCATCATAGCCACATTTTAAAGAATGGTTACTAACCTGCTGAATGTTATTCACCATTTCTAGAACATATTTCTTATCTAAGGAATCATCAGAGGACAGTTTCTTAGTTAACTGATCAAGCATAAACTCTTGGTATTGGATCATATGAAACTGACAGTTCAAAGCTCTAGCTGAGAGAGTAGCAGAGGTGTATACTTTTTATCCCATCTCTAAGGACCTGGATTCCCTTTCAGAAGGAGAGGGTTTTCCGCTGAGGTTGAAGCTACTGCCTTAGGCCTCTGTGAGATAGTCTCAAGATCTGCAAAGGGAGCCTTGTATAAGTGGTGATGAGTGTCCGGTACCCTGTAAAACCTATCGGGCTTGGCAGGGGCTGGAGGTAAAGTATCAGGAGCAGTGCAAACATCATTAAATGCATCATCCACAACAGGAAGAACTGGAGGTATAGCTAAGGGCCTATGTTGCGGTAAGTGTAAAAATGGCCTAAGCCTTTTTCTTGAATCTGAGAAATCTTGCCCCTGCCATTGGAATTGCTCTCTCATGGCATGTAAGGTTTCCCCAAAGGAAAATTCCTCTGGTGGAGAGGCAGAAGGAATAGATTCTTCAGCATCGGAATCTTCATACGTAGAAAAAGGAGCCTCTGGATGATCTGTATTGTCTGTATCATCAGAAAAGTCATCTGAGGACACTGGCTCAGGGGGCTCTGCTCTAGGTCTCTTTTCTGGAGGTTGAGAGGCCCTGTCTGGGTGAGATTGGGATCCCCTTATTAAAGAGATGAGATCCTCTGCCAGAGTAAGCATTTGGGAACTGGAACTGGGCCTGTGAGAGGGGGGCTTAACAGGCACAGACTTAGCAGTTTTGGCTGCTTTAGCCCTGGCAAAGGCCTTTATAGACATGGCTGCAGGAGGCCTAGCAGCACCACGTGCTGGGGTAGAGACATCCAAAGGGATGGTGTCCGATAATTCTGGAGAAACCACATTAGTAGGCAAAACTTCAGAGGCCGATTCAACTAGGGTAGAAGGGGCCTCGGTAGTAGTCATGGATTCGGCTGTAGATTGACCCGTTTGCTCGGTTTCGGCCGAAACCGAGACACTCGCGGTTTGCTTAACCGTGGTTTCGGCCGAAACCGCGGACCGCGAGTGTCGGTCTTTTTCTTTGCGTATTTTAACAATTTGAGTAGTCAGAGGATCCGACGGCATAATGTACGCAAAATCTGAGCCGAAAAACTGTTCAGCAAACTCCGACCGATGCCTAAGCGTTCGTCGGTTGAAGGAAGCACAGGCTAAACAAGCTGCTACATCGTGGTCTGGGCCTAAACAAGGTAAGCAGTAAGAGTGGAAATCTTTATGAGGTATTTGTTTCCCACAGGTTAAACAGTTATTCACTTTTTCTGACATCGGCTGAGGCAAGAAAGAGTCCCCAACGGGGTACTTAGCTTTTTAGAAGTCTTCAAGTATTCGGTAGTAGTAATCTCTGGATCTGACCGACTGGCACTTGCGAACAGCTTCTGCTTTGGGCGCCACGCGGCAAGAAAGACTGAGGAAAATGGCGTCGGCTGATGCCTTTATACCCGAAGACCAGCAGAGATGACGTCGGGTGAAGTGCGACACCAGCCGAGGCCAGACCCAGACTTTGGAATCCGGCCGACCGAAGGGCTGCCTGATGACAGGACAACCCATTTGTAAGGACTGCAGATGCATCCTTGAAGGACATCACTGTTACATGATACCACTGGATAAGAAGCGATACTGATCCAACTGACATCTGTCAGACATATGCCAGTGAAACTGACATAGTGTATAGGTACCAGAAAGGTCAGCACTGTAAAAGGCAGAGAGTAGGCTAAGCTGAAACCTGAAAATCCAATATCAGGGGTAGGTGAATGAGATAGCAGCCCTAAGACCTCTTCTTACCAGATCTAAAAGTTACAGTAGTCTACTGTCCTAGTAAGGAATCAAGATAATATATTCTAATGTAATTTATCCAAACTCCACACTTTTTAAAGATACTGTTCACCTGAAGGAAGCATTTAAAGAAAAAGTATACAGCCTACAACCGCTGTCTTTCATTAAGCTAGTACTGAATAAGCAGGTAATATAACATACTAGATTCAGACCACAAACATCTATGATCAGGGATGATACTCCAAACAACCAGTCTGGAGAAGCTGCCCACATGTATCATGCCACCTTGGTTCAATTACTGTCAAAGGAAATACAAACACCAATATCAATATTAGTATGCTGAGAAGGAACATAACCACAACACTTGTGTGTGCATATGTATATGCACACATACACATATAAAAAAGTTTTTCTAGGTACTTTTCTGCCTCTGCTTGTTGACCATCAAACTTCCTCCTACTGGACTTGCGCCCGCTCATCCCCTAGTGGTAGAAAATCATCAGATCTGCTAGGGTAACAGTTGAATGGAGGGGCCTTCATTCAGACAATGGAGATTCTGTGCTCTCATTTGCATGCCTGCAATGAGAATATTTGTACAAGTCCCTAACCCTACCCACAGGTAGAGGGACAGGCTGTATCAACAGAGGAACTCATAATACCCTCCTCCTGTTAATGTATGCTCATGTGCGCCTACTAGTGATGGCTACCACAAGGATTGCTGTCAGTGTCCGGTGAATAAGTGTCCCCAGTGCTTGCTTGCTTGTCTGTCACATGTCATTGCAATTTTTTTGAGAATTATTGTCAACATGGTATAAAGATGCGTTCCTGACACCTGCAGGTCTCTAGTACATCACTGCAATATATGACAGGATTCTGTAGGGCACTCAAGAGACTAATAAAAGTGGATTGTGTGGTAAGAGAAAGTACCCTCACTGTCCAATGCACATGTTCTTACTACCTGCAGGTCTATCTGCGATATGTATAGTGGAATAATGTACAAAACTCATAAGTGGTGGTGAACATCCACGTCAGGGCATAAGCACACTAACTACTCTGTCACCATATTCCAGTACAATCACTGTTTAAGTCTGTATATATAACGGGGCATATACTTGACTGGCTAATGACCAAAACAGAAAGGGAGTTAGTGTAGGGGTGTGGCAGTTATTTACTGTAATTCCACACTTTCTTCTACCCATCATAATTCAGTAAGGTGACCCTCTCTCTTTACAGCATGTGCAGAAAGGGATGATTATCATGCCAGCTGCCACAGTACACTACTCAGACTGAAGGCAAGAAAAGGCTGATATTAATATATGTCCCCTTCCCATTTTCTCACCATTCTGCAGGTTCAGAGGATGAGGTTGAGTAGGTGTCTCAACCATAATGTGTCCCTACTGATGTTGTAGCTGGAGAGATCGATGGGGGATGGAAATGGCTCACTGGAGTGTGGTGATGTCCTCTCTAAGCAGGTAGCCACACTCCACTGCCTGTATTAGCCCAGCCATGGCTACAACAGGTGATGCAGTCTGGTATTAACAGGGAGATGGACATTTGGCCTGGCCTCATGGAACAGGCTGCAGATAAATTCATCCAGCTGGCCTTGACCCCTATAGGACAGACATGACAATACCACTTGCCCACACTGGTCCATCTGCTAGCAGACAGTCAGTACACTTCCTCTCTGGGCTAGTCAGCCATTTGTACTCTGCCTGAACTTCAACTCATGCTCAGCTTTGTCTTCCTTTTGCACGCAAACTTATATCTTGTGTGTCATCTAATTCTCTCCTTCACTGTGAGTCTAGTCCCGGTGTTTCACCATCCTGCTGCATTGCATATCCCTCTCCCATTTGAATGTCCAGTTATGGTCATTTGCCCCCTACATATTCATTTACTCTCTCTTTTCTTCCCCTGTTTTTATTGGCACCTTTACCCATTATCCCAGTCTCTACACATGAAAAAGATAGTTCTATGCCAACAAAAAAGTTAATATCTTCCCAGTCTTGCATAGTCCAACATGTTTTCCTTCCATCTCTCCCTCTGGTTGCTGCAGTCCCTCTTTCTACCACATTTTATGCATCACAAGGGTGTCAAGTACTGTTCCCTGCTTAACACACTGTAGATGCCATTCTGGTGTGGCTGTGTGTAGTGTCAACTGTGCCAGTCTGCTGTGGGACGTACTACAAAACACACTAGCACTTTCATGCATACTGTTATCTGGTGCACAGCTGTCAGTTACTGTGAGATGTTAGGTTATAGTTTTGCATTCATACATCTTTTTACTAGACTGATGAAGCAAATGAATATGCGTCTGTCCCACTTGTGTATAACACATATATCTATGCTAATCTATTCTGAACAACTGCATTGAGGCACAGATTGCGCTACCATCATCTAATCTGAGATGTGTGCTCTACAGCACCACACTTCACCTGTCTTCACTGCCAGGCAAAACTACATGCAGATTTGTAGTACTTTTCTATGAATTCCAGTCCTAATGCTCCTGAATATACTCATCTCATGATACGTGGAACTTCCAAGCCCAGAAAATAACTGAACTCTACAAGTACTTGGCATCCTAACAGGCAATACGATCCCAATCGAACACACTGATAGGGCTGCTAATCAGGTTCACCAAAAATGTTGAGCCTTGCAAAGAATAATGCTGTAGCTAATCCTAGAAACCAAAAGGACAGTAGTTTGAATAATGTTGATATTTAAACTTGCATAAGGTTCTTTAAACCTAGTAAATGCAACAGCTACTACACATTATGAATTATCTAAACCATATAACACTGCATGATTCACGGTCAGATTGCAACATTCTGCTCAATACTCAATTAGGAACACAGTGCCCATGCATCAAATAAAATCTATACAAAGATTCAGGAAAGACTACATTCTATCTAGAAGCACCTACTGTTATGGCACCAACCCAGCTACTTGGACTAGCCAACATAAACACTCTACAAAGGTACCCAAGATAGCCAGCAAACTAGGTAACAGAGCTCTAACTCATTCAGTCCCAACAAATGGAGATCACTACCACCAAAGACATGTAATGTAATAACCTTGGCCGGCTTCTCCAATTTCTTGGAAAGCATACTACTTGACAACATACGGGCAAAATACAGTGATGCCGAACTCACTATCTCTGGTTTACCCAACTATAGCCCTCACATCTGTGGGGAATACTTAACCAGTATTTATCATGTTTGACCACTGGCCATACTAACTACAGGAGTACTTGCTGTTTAACAATGGCATCCACCACCTCATGCGTTTTGAAATGATGAAGACAAAATACACAGCTGTAAATAGCGAATGCCTCTTGTAAATGCCATTTCCCCCTCTACTGATACCAACAGTCCCAACTTCGTTCATGTTTACAAAGTTTCTCTACTACAGTTAACATTTTAGAAAGTACAGTTTTGTACCTACCATAAATGTAGATGTTCGAGGATTCCATTGCTGCAGTCCTGACTATTGGGTATAGTCGGTACTAATGCGCATGACCAAAGACAAGTCCCAAAACCTGCACCAAAACATGTACAATATATACAACAATATATATATACAGAAATATAAGCATGTAAACTCACCTACACAACCACCCCTAAATACAGAGGGGAAGGAGGGAGGGTAAATTGGACTGCAAATGGAATCCTCGAACATCTACATTTATGGTAGGTACAAAACTGTACTATGTTCTTCGCCTTCCATTGCTGCAGTCCTGACTATTGGGTAGAATCCCAAAGCAGAGGTAAGGGAGGCTGGCAAATTACAAAGAAGTAGGAGCTGACAACATGCCCTGCAAAACAGCTGTGGCAAAACCAGCCCTAGACTTAGAGTAGATAGGAAGGTGATAATGCTGAGAGAAAGTATGCACTGAACTCCAAGTAGCTGCTTCCAAAATATCCTTAGTTGCCTTAGAAATGCTGTTGAAGTGGCAGTAGCCCTGGTGGAATGAGGCCTAATCCCAGCTGGAATCTCCTTGCCATGATGGGAATAACAAAATGCAATGCAAAAGCCAATCCACCTAGAAATAGTTTGTTTTGACACAGGCTTGCCCTGAGAACTCAAAGCAAAAGAAACAAACAACTGCTGAGACTGCCTAAAATCCTTAGTCCTGCTTAAATAATAACGCAATTGCCTGTGTACATCTAAAGTGTGCAAAATCTTTTCCCCTTTATTTTGAGGATCTGCAAAAACGAGGCAAATGAATAGTTTGGTTTAAAGCCACACTAGAAACCACCTTAGGCATAAAAGAAGGATTAGTACGTAATGATACCCTATCCTTATGGAAAATCAAAAGGGCTCTACTGCCATAAGGGCCTGCAACTCAGACACCCTTCTTGCAGAAGTAATAGCCAACAGAAAAGCAGTCTTCCATGACAAGTATTTCAATTCAGCAGTAGCTGCAGGCTCAAAAGGTTGTAGAGTAAGTTTTTCCAACACAAAATTGAGGTCCCAAGCAGGAGTAGGAGCTCTAGGGGTCTTATATTCTTTGCCCTCTAAGAAACTGCTTGAACAAAGGATGCGAAAACAAAGGTGGGTCACAATCATAGTGAGCTGAAATTGCTGCAGCATGAATCTTTATGGAAGAGAAGGACAAACCTTTGTCCAATAATTCAGTAAGATATTGAAGAGCCACACTCAAATTAGGCTCAGAAATGTCCAAATTCTTTGCTGTACTCCAAAATAAAAATCTCTTCCATTTTTCTGCATACACTTTCCTTGTACTAGGTCTTCTGGCTTCCATAATCACATTTAAAACTTGTTGAGGAAGTTGAGACCTGCTGTGTTTCAACCCAGAATATGCCAAGCTGTTAGATGAAGAGAGTGTAGCTTGACATTGAGCAAATGACCGTCCTTCTGAGACAACAGATGAGGAATCAGAGGTAAAGGCCATGGAGGCTTCTTTACCAGACTCCGTAGTAGAGGGTACCAGTGTTGGCGAGGCCAGTCTGGAGCTATCAAAATCATCCTTGGCCTGTCTTGTCTGACCTTTAACAGTACCTTTGGAAGAAGAGGTAGAGGTGGAAAGGCATACACATGAAGGTTTTCCCAACTGAAAGACAGAGCATCCACTTTCCAAGCTGTGTGATGAAACCCCTGTGTGCAATACTTTGGCAGCTGGTGGTTTAGTGAAGAAGCGAACAGATCTATGTCTGGAGTTCCCCATGACACTGTCAGTTTCTGAAATACATGAAGATCCAGTTTCCACTGGGGATCCATGATTTGTCTGCTTAACACATCTGCTAAGGAGTTCTGTGCTCCTGGCAGAAACCTTGCCTGAAGAGTTAGTTGCAGGCTTAGCGCAGTCTCCCATAAAATCATTGCTTGCCTGCATAGAGGATAAGAATGTGTTCCCCCTTGCTTGTTGATGTACCACATGACAGTTGTGTTGTCTGTTAGAATCAACACCTGCCCTGGAAGAAGTAACTCCTTGAAAGCCATTAACGCAAACTGGACTGCTAACATCTCTTTCATGTTGATATGTAGATGCTGTAGTCTGGCAGGCCACTTGTCTTGTATCCACTTTCCATTTAGATGAGCCCCCCAAGCAATGTCCGAGGCATCTGTCGTCAAGATCTGACTTGCCTCTGGCCGGGTCACAGAGAGTCCCTTGTTTAGGTGACATTCCTGAGCCCACCACAAGAATTCTTTTTGAAGGCAAGGTATTATTTGAATGACAGTGTCCAAATCCTGGCAGTGCTGTGTCCATACATTTTTGAGATACCATTGTAACTTCCTCATATGCAGTTTGGCATTGGAAAGCACCAGAATACAAGATGCCATGAACCCTAATGCTTGAAGGACTGTCCTTGCAGTCAGCACGGACTGATGAGATAGTTGATGGAAGTAAAGTGACAGACTCTTTTGTTTGTCCGGGGTTAAAAAGGCCATCTGGGCTGCTGTATTCAGTCTCACACCCAGAAAGCACATGTCTTGAGAGGGTACTAGACTGGACTTTATTTCGTTCACAGAATACCCTAGGCATCTTAGCACTGCGATAACATATTCCAGGTGCTGTAGAAGAACTTTTCTTGAGCCAGAATCAGGCAGTCGTCCAAGTAAGGATAGATTTGAATTCCTTGAAGCCTGAAATAAGCTATCACTGGAGCCAGAACCTTTGTGAATACTCTTAGATAAGCCAAAGGGCAATGCAGAGAACTGATAATGAGAATTTTCAGCTCGAAAACGCAGATACTTCCTGCAAGTTAGCCTTATAGGCACATGAAGGTAAGCTTCTTTGAGATCTAAAGTTACCATCCAGTGATTTTTGCCCAGCAGAGGTAAAAGCTGTTGTAACGTCAACATCTTGAACTTGGGAATGTCCAGATAAGTGTTGAGGATAGATAAATCCAAAATTGGTCTCCACGTGTTTCCCTTCTTTGGTACAAGGAACAGGCGAGAATAAAATCCTAGGCCCCTTTCTGATACAGGGACTGGCTGAATGGCCCCTATGTGAAGTAACTGAGAAACTTGCTTGTGAGCCTCTTTCTTTGTGGAGGAGGAACGCCTGGCATGCCTTTGAAAGGGGCATTGTATGGAAATAAAATCTGTAACCGTGGTGAATGATATCCAACACCCATTTGTCTTGAGTAATTAAATCCCAATTTTCTTTGAAGAGAGACAGTCTTCCTCCTAAAGGAGCTGCCACGTGAATCTGCTGGCAGCTGAAAAGACAGGTCATTGGGTCTGTTTACGAAAGGACTGACCTCACCAGAAGTCTGAGCAGGTGAACTCCTGTTCTAGGCCTAAAAGAACCTTGAGCCCTGAGACCTACCCCTAGACTGAGAATCATAAGCAGGATATGTCCACCCCTTAGCAGGCCAATTTCTACTAAACGTGGCTGCACCTGCAAAAACTCTTTAACAGTTTGCATAGACTTAGCTTTGTCCTCCATTTTCTTTAAAACTGCTTCCACAGGTGGTCCAAACAACACATCAGACTGTAAAGGAGCATCCAAAATCCTTGTCTTAACATGCTCAGCTAAATTCTGATCCTTCAACCAGGCATGCCTAAGAACAGAACTGGTGGCAGCCACCCTCGAGGAGGCCTGTACAGCATCAAAACCACATTGCAAAGAATGCTTACCCACTTGTTCAGACACATGAACCAAATCCAGCAACTCTTTACACTCAATACCTTCCGCCAAAGCATCCACCTTAGATTTCAATTGTGAAAGGAGATAATTCTGATATTTTAGCATGTGAAACTGACAATTCAAAGCTCTCATGGCTAGAGTGGAAGAAGTATACACTTTCTTTCCCCACCTATCCAAAGCCCTTGCCTCTTTATCAGTGGGAACAGGATTTTTAACCACAGAAGCCTTAACACCCTTAGGCCCTGAGAAATAGTTTCTGGGTCCGCCCTAGGACTCTTAAACAAATATTTATGAGCTTGCACCCTATAATACCTATCAGGCTTAACAGGAGCAGGAGGCAAAGAATCAGGGTTCAGGGAAGCCTCTGCAAAACATCTTCCACCACATTCAACACAGGAGGAATAGCTAAAGGCCTATGCTGGGGTAAAACAAGAACTCCTAAGCCTTTTCCTGGAGTCAGAGTAATCCTGGCCTTCCCATTTAAAGTGCTCCCTCATAGAATGCAAAGTCTCTGAAAATGAGAAGCTGTCAGGCGGAGAAGGAGTGGAATCATCCACATCAGAATCAGAATAAGTGGGATACTCCTGCATATCTTCCACAGAAGACTCTGAAGCCTCTGAACAGTGTTCAAAACTATCAAACTCCGGTTCCACCCTAGGCCTCTTATCAGGCGGGGGCATAGAACCCCTAATCATAGTAATCAAATCTTCTGCCATTTTAAGCATATGTTTCTTAGGTACAGAACCCGAAATGCTAGGAGAAACCCCCACTGAAACTGAACTAGGCCTACCTCTTAAAGAAGTTTTGGTAACAGAAGGAGAAGCTCTAACTACCTTGGGAAGAGAGGGAAGAACAGTCACCTGAGAAGCCCCCTCAGCCTGGCCTACCTCCTGAGAAGGCACATCCTGTAAGAGTATAGTTTCTGCCTGGGACTCCATGGAAACTCCTGGCAAAACCTCCGGCTCCACTGAGTTTTCTAAAGAACCGCGTCCGGGACTGCCGGTTCCTCAACCCTAGGCTTCACTGTTTTATCCGGCATTTTATAATTGCAACGCTCCCAAACACTAACCTGGCACAGTCTAACCTCCTCTTAATAGTGCGTTTGTTAAACCTAGCACAAGAGCGGCAACCAACAACGCCGTGGCTCCAGGCCTAAACAAGGTATACACAAGGTATGATAATCCCTATAAGGTATCTGTTTCCCACAAGAAATACAGTTATTCACTTTTTCTGACATCCGTAAAATACTGAGGCAAGAAAAACCAAAATGTTCGCCAACTCTGTTTGAAATATTTCAGTACGCCAACCTGCACTCGCAAAATTGCTTCTGCATCGGACCATGCGGCAAAAGACTGAGGATATTGACGGTCATGCGCGACAGTACCCTGCTGGTATTCGGGCCGACTGGACCCGGACTATACCCAATAGTCAGGACTGCAGCAATGGAAGACGAAGAACATCTCTTCTTACTCTACATTTAATATAACTTTGAAAACCTACTTAATCTAGTGCCATGTACCTTGTATATGCAGTTATTTTTCCTGAGCTTAGTACCTAAATGGGCATGTTTCCAGTTTGGCAAACTGTACAAATAAACAAACCCATGGAACAGATTGAACTTGTCCATTGGCCCCCTACAGCAAACTTTTTCTGAATTACTACACTGTACCTGTTTTGGGTATTTTTTTTCCCTTAATGTTTTGTAAGTTAAGTCCATATTTCTATTACAAGTAATGACAAAAAAATTAAAAATCCAAGACATTACTACCAAGGGTACATAAAGAGATTGCTTTCTTGAGAATGTACATGGTCAAATGCACTCTTTTGCACTTCAGTATTTTAAAACTAAAATGGGGCAACATTAGGTGACATCTACAAGTTTAATTAAAAAATACTTATTGACTGTACAGTGTGACAGTTAACAAGGTGGTTATGGGAAAGGCCAAAGACAGGATGTGTACAGAAAATGAAAATATAGATGGCTTGACAATAATGTTTATAAAGAAATGAAGAATGACTTCTGGAAAGCTCTTTTCCTGCAGCAGTATGTTAAAAATGTGCACAAGATGTTTTTCACCGAATCTGGAAAAAAAAAGATGGCATTAATCATTCTCTGGCTTCTAACTGAAGACTTTTACAGTAGTCAAGCAAATCTACATTATTGTACAGATTTGTAAAAGAGAAGTAGAAAAGTAATTTCCAAATGGTTATATCAGATTACCACATGACTGGACATCAACAACTTTATACTTTATTTCAGCACATAACAATGGTCTTTCTAACTGAATGACAGACAACAATAAAAGCAAAGGTCCCAAGTGGTGGAAGCAGCATGATCCAACCTGGGGGAACCAAGAGGCATTACAGCAACAAGATATTAGAGTAGAAGGATCAATATCGCATGACTTCTCAAGAATTAGCCACAAGTAGACATCCAACCTGCCTTTATGACTTCTGTCATCCTCATTTCCCTGCCAAAGACATTGACTTGATACACAACCAAAAAGGGGTAGTACGTGTCACTTTCAGTGCTTTTCCTGCAGATAGCTTACCAAACGCATGTTTAGATTAGGTGCAAGTGATGCCTCAAGTCTCAGCTTGAAAAGTCCGAGGATTTGCCGCTTTGCCACCATTGCTACATGTGGGGTCTCACAGGGGTTCCAATGTCATCACTTCTAGGTATCTGTCTGCCAAATATGTGATAAAGTGGGGCAGCAGATGCAATGACTCTAAAAAGTACAGTTGTGTACACTTACCATAAATGTAGATGTTTGAGTAAATTCACTGTTGCAGTCATCACCTATGGGTTATCCCTGCTGTGGTAGCCCTCGGCCGGCCCAAATACCAGAGTCAATGTTTTTGTGCAACGGCTGCTGTCATCTGTAGTCTGACGTCAGGTCGTCAGTACTATAAATCAAGGCAGCCGACATCATTACATCAGTTTTTCTTGCCCTAACCCATCAGAAGCACAAGGGAAAAGAGAGAAGTGGTCCTGGCGGCTAACAGCCACATTGAGAAGCATGTGTCCCCCTAGGGGAAGATGTGAAATGGGGGATGGAGGGAGGGAAACCAAGACTGCAACAGTGAATACACTCGAACATCTCCATTTATGGTAAGTGTACACAACTGTACTATGTTCTTCGTGTTTCACTGTTGCAGTCTTCACCTGTGGGAGGATTCCCAAAGCTGAGGTAAAGGGTAGAAGGATAGGTAGAGTCCTACGTATGGGTCAGGAGGCCCTGCAGAATTGCAGAGGCAAACCCTGCCCTAGACTTACAAAAGAGAGGTAGGTGGTAATGCTTTGTAAAGGTATGGACAGAGGTCCAGGTGGTCGCTACCAATATGTCCCTGATAGGTACTCCTCCGAGGAAGGCAGTGGAAGTGGAGGTTGCCCTAGTGGAGTGGGTACAGATTGAGTTAAGGATGGGTTTCCCATGTAGTCTGTAGCAAAAATGTATACAGTGTGAAATCCATTTGGAAATGGTTTGTTTGGAGATGGGCTTCTCCTCTGCCCCTGAGGCAAAGGTTACAAGAAACTGGACAGTTTTTCTGAATGGCTTAGTGCAGTCCAGATGGTATCTGAGTTATCTGTGCACATCTAGTGAGTGTAGAATTCTTTCCCCCTTGCTTTGAGGGTTGGGAATAAAGGTGGGAAGGTGTATGGTGTGGTTAAGGGTCACATCAGATATCACCTTGGGCATAAAGGAGGGAATAGTCCTCAGGGAGACTCTGTCTGCATGGAAAATTATGAAGGCTTCGACAGCCATAAGAGCTTGAAGTTCTGAGATCCTTCTGGCCGAGGTGATGGCTAGCAGGAAGACAGTCTTCCAGGAGAGGTATTTCAATTCTGTTGAAGCGGCAGGTTTGAACGGAGGTAAGGTTAGTTTCTCTAACACATAATTCAGGTCCCACGGTGGAGTAGGAGGTCTTCTGGGAGGCCTGATATTAGAAGCCCCTCTGAGGAATTGCTTAATCAAAGGAAGAGAGAAGAGGGGTGGGTCTGAATCATAATGGGCAGAGATGGCTGAGGCATGGATTTTAAGGCCACTATTGAGCAACTCTGCTAAGTAATGCAGGATGAGAGGGATGGAAGGTTGAGAGGTACTGCCCCCTTTGGATTGTTTCCAGGAGCAGAATCTTTTCCATTTTCCAGCATAAAATTTTCTTGTGCTGGGCCTTCAGGTCTCTGTGATGATGTCCAGGACTTGTTTGCTTAACAGTGACTTCTTGTTAGTTTTTAGTGTATGAGCCATGCTGAAAGTTTGAGAGTCTGTAGGTCTAGGTGCAGTACTTTCCCCTCTCCTGCTTCAAGAGGTCTGACCTTAGTGGAAGCAGCTTCGGGGGCTGTAAGGTCAGACTGCGTAGTAAGGGGTACCAATGCTGTCTGGGCCAATCTGGAGCAATGAGGATGGCTTTTGGTCTCTCCTCTCTTATTTTGATCAAAACATTGGGAATAAGGGGCAGAGGAGGGTATGCATACACAAAATGGGAGCTCCGGGGGAAGGTTAAGGCATCCACCCTTCCATACTAGGAGGCGATACTCCATGGTACAAAACTTGTGCAACTGGTGGTTGAGGTGCAAGGCAAAGAGATCCACCTCTGGGGTCTCCCACTCCTGGGAGATTTGCAGTAAGATTTCTCTGTGGAGCTGCCATTCGTGGGGGTCCAGTAAGTTTCTGCTTAGGTGGACTGCCAGCGTGTTGTCGATCCCTTGTAAGTATTGGGCAATTAGGTGTAGCCCCATGGAGGTGGCTGTAAGCCACAGATTCATGGCTAACCTGCACAGGGAGTAGGACTGAGTGCCCCCCTGCTTGTTGATGTACCACATTACTGTAGTGTTGTCTTGTTTTTATAAAGATGACCCCTGGCCTGAGATGGGGTTGGAAGGAAGTCAGAGCGTTTTGCACTGACATAATTTTGTTCTGGTTGATTTGCAAGTGAAGTTGCTGGGTATTCCAGAGGCCTTGGGTACGCCTACCTGCTAGGTGAGCGCCCCAAGCTATGTTTGAGGCGTCAGTGGTGACTGTCTGGTCAGAAGGGTGGGGGATGAAAGAAGACCCTTGTTCCTGGCACTGGCCTCTGCCCACCAGAGAAATTCATCCCTTATGTAAGGGATCAGTGGGAGAGTGGTCTCTAGGGATTGAGGGTGCTGGCACCAAAGGTTCTTTGAGGCTTTCTCATGTGAAGCCTGGCAAGAGGGATGAGAAGGATGCAAGATGCCATGTATCCCAGGGTTTGCAGGAACTTCCTCGTAGTGAGTTGACTTCTGGAAGCCAGCTGGGTGAAGCAGAGAGGCAGGAAGCTCTGCTTTTCTGGGGATAAGAAGGCTATTAGGGTTGCTGTGTCCAGCATAGCTCCCAGGAACACAGTTTTTGTGGTGGGGTTTTGCTTTGATTTTTTTCTCGATGGTGAACCCTAGAGAAGTTAGGAGTTTGACAAAGAGAATATCCTGGAGCAACTTTTCTTTGCTGTTCGCCTGAATAAGGCAGTCATCCAGGTAAGGGTAAATCTGTATATTTCTCTGTCTGCAGAATGCTATAGCCGGGGCCAATCATTTGGTGAATACTCTGGGAGCAGTAGATAAGCCAAAGAGCAGTGCAGAGAACTAAAAGTGCTAACTGCCTGCTTTGAAGTGCAGGAATTTTCTGCACGATTCCCGGATGTGGAGGTATGCAGCTTTTAGGTCTAGTGTCACTAGCCAGGCATTTTGTGTGAGCATAGGCAGGAGCTTCAGGAAGGTTAGCATTTTGAATCTGGGGACCACCAAGGAGGTGGTTCAGTTTGGATAGATAAAGGATGGGGTGCCAAATGCCCTCTTTTCTGGGAATAATGAATAGTCTGGAGTGAAAACCTTTTCCTGTTTGAACCGGAGGGACAGGTTCTACTGCCCCCTGGAATATTAGTGTTTTTACCTGTTTTAATGCCTCTGCCCACTGGTTTGGGGGGAGGTCTGGGTACCCTCTTGGAAATGGGAGTTCAATGAAGGAGAATCTGTATCCCTGAGAAATGATTTTTAATACTCACTGGTCTTTGGTTATAGAGACCCAATTGTCCTTGAAGAGGGTGAGCCTTCCTCCTAGTTTTAGATGAGTGAAAGGAGGGGGAAGGAAGAGTCACTGTGAGTGCTTACCATAGAAGCTTGGCTTAGAACTCCCTGCCTTAGAGGCAGAAGTGGTCTATTGTTTGCTTCTTTTCTGGCCCTTGGATAGGGGCCTGGACATCCTGTCCCTGCAGGGCTTACTTTGGCCCTGTCTGCTGCATGCAGGGAAGGCTCAGTGCTTAAAGAGGAAGTTCCTGCTGACTTTGGGCGGCAGAACCTGAAAAAAATATTTTACTGTTTGCATAGATTTTGCTTCGTCTTCCATCCTTTTAACCACCTCTTCTGCTTTTTCCACAAACAAGCATTCCTTATCTACGGGTGCATCAGTTTAGACTTGACATGATCAGGGAGAGGTTGTTCCTTCAGCAATGCATGTCTTCTAATAACAGATACTGTCACTGCTGCCTTGAGGCTTCTTGGGCATCATATCCACATTGTAATGAGTGCTTGGCCACTTGACAAGCAGAGAGTAGCAATTCTGCCAGCTCTTTTGAGTTGGCACCATCAGGAGAGGTAGCAATCTTCTGTTTTAATTGTTCCAAAGTATGTTGTTGATATTTTAACATATGGAACTGACAACTGAGTGCTCTAATAACTAAGGCTGCAGAGCTGTATACTTTCTTACCCCATCTGTCCAGAGCTCTGGAGTCTATGTCAGAAGGAAGAGGATTCTTGGCAGAACTAGTCTTAGCTCCTTTGAGTCCCTGTGTAATGACCTCAAGGTCTGCAGCAGGGTTCCTGTATAGGTATTTGTGAGAATCTGGTACTCTGTAGTACCTGTCAGGTTTAGCTGGAGCAGGAGGCAGGGCATCAGGGGCTAAATTGGATTCAAGGAAATCATCAACCACCACTTCTACAATAGGTGGGTTGGCCAGGGGTCTGTGCTGGGGCAGGTCCAGAAACTCTCTAAGTCATTTCTTTGACTGTGGGTAGTCCTGAGATTCCCACTGAAAATGTTCCCTGAGGAAGGGAAGGGTTTCCCCAAAGGAGAGGTCTTCTGGAAGGGAGGCAGAGGGGATGGATTCCTCTGCATCTGAATCCTCAAACAGTTAAGGGCTGTTATTCCTCTTCAAGGGCAGAATAATCAGATTCCTCAGACTCTTGGTCTGTCATAATTTCTGGAGAAGGAAGCCTTTCCTGTTTGGAGTGGAGGCTTGAGTACCTCGGATAAGGGACATGAGATCCTCCATTTTAAGCATTTGAGCTTGGAGTGGGGGAGCAGTAGCAAGATGGTGTCTAGAAGCAGATTTCCTAGGAGTGGCCTGGCTTCGAGGCCTGAGAGAATCTGCTGGTCTCTGAGAAATGACAGTCGGAACAGAAGACATCGTTTTTTTGTCTAGAATAGGTAGCGCGAACGGCCTCCTCAAAAGCTGGTGCCTGTGTCGTGGCTCCGGACCCAACCAAAGCATAAACAGTTAAAGGCTAGAAAGATGAAGTGGATTTCTGCAGCATACCGGACTCCAAAAGGGTCTTGGCAGAGGCCTGCATAGAAAACAAGTAGGGCATCAGGGGCTGCGAAAGCTCCTCAGTGAATTCTGGAGAACTGACAACTTGCTTAGCGCTAGCATCATTGGAAGGCTTAGCCTTGTGTGGTCTGTCTCTAAATGTTTTTTTCAGAATGTTGGTGGATTGTTGGCTAACGGACGCCATATTGGAATGTGAAGATGGAATATGAAAATAATTGTCTACAAAAAGAGCTCTACGGTGAATGGTTCTCATATTAAAGAGGGTACAGAACCGGCAATGAGGAACGTCGTGGTCTAGGCCTAAACAAGTGATGCAGAAAGAATGAAGATCTCGGTGTGGGATCTGCTTTCAACAGGTGAGAATTGTTAACTTTTACGGACATCAGTTAGACCAAGAAAAAAGGGTCCCCAATGGGGTACTTACCTTTAGATGTTTTCTGATGAAATTCGACTTCTGGTAGCGACTGACCGGCACTCGTGCGAACTGCTTCTGCTACGTGCTCCATGGCAAAAAAGACTGATGTAATGACTTTGCATGCCTTGCTTTATAGTACTGACAACCTGACATCAGACTACAGGCGACAGCAGCCGGCGCACAAAAACACTGACTCTGGTATTCGGGCTGGCCGAGGCTACCACAGCAGGGATAACCCACAGGTGATGACTGGAACAGTGAAACATGAAGAACATCACCTTCTGTATTCTTAATGGTTTCTGGTGCCATTCCCTTCCATTCCCTCATCTACCTGCAGGCCATAGTACGGGAACAGCCACTGTGAAAAGACTAGAAATGTTCTACAGCTGCAGTGATCCTTCTAGTCAAGATATACTCCCATGAGGAGTGTACTCACACAACTGTAATATGCTCACGGTTACAGTAGGATTCATTATCCATGAGAAAGTGACTAAAACACCAGTGCAGCAGAGCTGATTACAATGAACTACTTGAGTGCAGCTACAAAGTCTGCCCTGCGTCAGAAGTGAATCAACCTTGTAATGTTTGAAAAAGGTGAGGACAGTAGCCTTGATTGTTGATCTGTAGGCATTCCAAACAGAAACATTTCTACAAAAGGTTGCTGATCCAGTATGATGGGCTCTTACACCCCCTCCCAAGGGTTTTACTACTGTTCTCATAAAAGGTATGTAAATAGCCAAGCCAATTACTTGCACAATGCATGTTTGAAAACAGGCCAACTCCAAACGCTTGACATGAAGGATGTGAAGTTGACCAGACTACCAGACAGTTCTCATTCTTGCTATAGAGTACAGTTCTCATTCTTGCTATAGAGTATCTGAGTTATCAACATACATTCAGAAAGTGCATTATTCTCTGCTCCATGTTCTGGTGACTGGAACAGAGGCAGCTTGCTTAACTTGCAATGGCTGCCTTGTACTGGCTTCCCCAAACGTTCTTTCCTGACTCAGTGCATACATGATAAACAGCCCCAGCCAGTACTACCTTTTCCACTTGTGAATATCTGCTTGCTCACCAGCAAGTGTTGCCAAAGCTGACTTGCTGCCTTGTTTTCCTTAGGATGAGAGAGAGTTGGTGCTGTCTGTTTAAGCTCATTCCCCAGGCCTCTCAGATACCCGAGCAGCAAATTTAACAACAGTCACCTGGGCCACAGTCAGGGCTTTCTCCCTCCCTCCCTCCCTATTATATATATATGTGTGCACACACAAACACACACACACATATACAGATGCTCGACTGCATTGTTCACTGAATCCCAATTTGGTGAGCATACTTGCACGAAAATGCTGTTCACTGACGCAGCAGTTTTGCGCAAGTATGCTTGTTTTAACGGTCGTACTATGGAGAGGTAAGGGAAAATTCCCTTTTCCCCACTGTAGTGCGACCTCAAACTGAGAATATTAAAGTAGGGGGGTGTGGGGGTGCAGGGGGGCTTGCCCCCCTGTATTCAAGTAGATTTTGTGTTTCTTTTTTTAACATGCTTTTCGATGAAAGCATTTTCGTTAAAGTGTGCTCGGTGGTAATGGATTCGGGCTTTTGAACTTTCGTATAGTCCTAGATCCACATATATATATATATATATATATATATATATATATCGATTATATGCATACACAAACACACATACAATACATTTTTTGTACCTTTTACCTTTCCATTGTGATGGACATCCTTCCTGTTTGTGGGCATCAGTGTTACAGACAGGAGTGGCGAGCCAGTCTGATGCAAACTCTTATTCTAAAATTCATAAATGTCCAAAACGACAAACACATAAATCCCAAGATGGTACCAACGACGAGTTCCAGTCAATTTTGACTAGCTCAGCAGTTTCAGTCCTTCCAAGTTTGGTGAAAACGAGGTTTCATTTCAGCATCTGCTCTGCAATGGTTCATCATCAATTCCAGTTGAGATGAACTTTCCTGAGGACATTGTCTGTCACAGGCTGATCACCTGACAAAGAGCGAGTGTTCCAGGCCCACATCTGATGAAGTTTTACAAACAAAAACGTAATTCAAAACGTTAATGCAGAGCTTTGTTTTTGTGCTTTGGTTGTGATATTGAAGGAAAAGAATTCGACTGTCTGCAAGCTTTACTGTACGCCTTCCCAGGTCTATTGTTCTATTGTTTTGTTTTACAAGTAATCTTTGTGGGCCTAGTGCAATTGTCTTTGGATTTTATATATATATATACATATATATATATATATATATACATATACATATATATATATATATATATATATATATATATATATACATATATATATATATATATAAAACCCAGAATTGTTGAACATGCTCCATCTTAGCATAACCAAACTAACTCGAGCTACATGCTCTAGGGATATAAACCTCAACACAACAATGAATAGAACATGCTGGAGGGACAGATTCCCTTTGCAGAGACTTCCCTTACTATGGAACAGGGTCCCGATCTACATAAGACAGAGCCCCTCACTATCACTCTTCAAGAGGAACCTTGATGAGTGGATGGGTAACAGAAAGTTCACACCGGGGATCACACCAACAGCACTACTAGATAGGGGCCAAGGGTACTAGCTGCTAGTACAAGGGTCTAGGGAACTACTAAAGTGAATATTGCACAACGTGGCTGGGCTAATATATGCCTTTGGGCAGATAGCCCAGTACCAACCTTTGAACCTATATACATTTATATATATATATACACATATATACATATATATATATATATATATATATATATATATGTATGCATATATATATATATATATACATATATATATATATATATATATATATATATATATATATATATATATATACATATATATATATATATATATATATAGATATATATATATATATAGATATATACATATATATATATATATATATATATATATATATATATATATATATGTATATACACACACAGAATATATATACACACACACATATATATATATATATATATATATATATATATATATATATATATATATATATAGATAGATACAGAATACACACACACACACACACACACACACACACACACACACACACACACACACACACACCATGGACCATGTGACTAGAAGAGGAACATTTGAAGCGTAAAATGGGGGAAGCCTCTCTTTAAACTCGTAGGTTTTTACCACAGCAGTTCTCATGGGGTGGTCAACCACCTAATGACAAAAGATAATGCAACTTATAATCCACCTGGAAAGTGACTGCTTGCCAGTCATCAGTCCTCCCTCCATAAAAGGAAGGTGAAGAACAACCAAATAATTCATAAACATTCAAACTCATCTCGGGAAACAATCACGTTGATAGTGGACAACCAAGGTATGAAAGAACTTTGTTCTCCTTTGGTTTATGTTACAGCAAAGAAATCAGGAGATGAATCAGCTGGCTCAGGGCAACTGAGAAATCACCTTTAGAAGGACATGATAGTTCTTCCTAAGGGAGACGATCCTTGTGAAAAATCCAACAATTTTCTACACATGAAAGACTGAAGCTCTGAAAGGCCACACACAGAAGCAATGTCTCCCTCAAGCATATCATCTTCCAAGAAAATCTCCAATGCCAAAAAGCTAGCAGGATTAAATAGTGGATAGGAAGGTCTGTTAAACATGAATTTTGGGTCTCACTGAGGAAAAGATCATTTCAAAGGAAACTGAAAATGCAGGGCTTCATTAAGGGACTGCTTAACCAGCCAGTGCTGAGCCACAAACTGCCCTCCACACCATACAGTACAGAAGCAGATGATACATGCAACCACAACCACAGAATAAGAGAGACAAAAAACACAAAAGTGCCTAAGGTAGCTCAGAATAACTGTAAGCAAACAACTGGGACAGTATAGGATACTGCTACACCCAAAAAGAAAACTGTTTCCACTTGAACATAGACACCAATTGACTGGAGAACTTTGACGGGGCCTCAATGACCTCTTGGACCTCGCTCAGTAAATCACACAAAATCAGAAAATCTACACCAACCAACAAGCCTTGAGGTAGAACTAGACATTCTCTCCAACTGTGGAGATCATCCCTTGCTAGAATTGGGGGACAATACATCCACTGCTACTAATCACTGCAGTAATGCACCTAGTCTGGATGCCTATGGGGAGTTATATAGACAAATATACAAAAATAGTTGAAAGATGTACCTTCACAGAGGTATAACCTATAGCTTAAAAGAACAACTCAGACAGATACTGGAGAACCATCAGCACCATATACTTGTTGGAGACATCTGTGGAAGTACTTTTTCCATTTAGTTAAGAACAATTTCCACGTACTTGACCTTCCAGCTTCCTTCAGGATTTGTAGCACATTTTCAGAAAAGAAATGTGGGAAAAGAAAGGGTAACAGAGTCAATATCATCCAAGCTGTTATTGTGTGTGAATAGTCTGAGGTACATTAAGGACCCTCCTTGCAGTGTTAGGAATCAACAGTAGAGGCTTATCCCTTGCTATCTGAAACAGGTAGGTAAACACTGCTGCCTGGGCCAGAATGGTGCAATTAGGATTTCTTCTGATCTCTCCCCTTCAACTTCTGAACTACCTTGGGTAACATGGGTATGGGAAGAGAAAGTATCAAGAATCAGATGTGTCCAAATAAGGGAGAAGGCATCTATTGCCCAAGTATGCTTCTTCGGTGGTCTGGACCAGAATTCTGTCAGCTGCTTGTTGTTCAGAGAAGTGGAGATGTCGATCTCTGGTACACTCCCTTTTTATCATGAGGTATAAAAATGTCTCCTTGCCAGGCATCCATTCACGTGCATCTTTTGAGGTCTTCCTTAAGTGATTTGCATGCAGGTCTTTTGAGCTGGTATACTGACTGCCTTCATAAGCAAACTGCTTTCCAGAGCTTGTTCTCAAATTTACATGGTTAGCTTGCAAGAGGTTGCAAGGATATGTTCCCATCTGCCCGCTGATGCACCATATTGCTGTGATGACTGATGTCTGTTAAGACATGCAGGGTCTCAGGTCTCCAAACTACCCTTAAAGTTATAAGAGCAAGAACCACTGGGCACCATCTTTTTGTGTTTATCTGTAAGCTTTGCTTTCCTGGGATTTCAGGTACCCTTCACTTAGAGATCCCAGATGTGTGCCCCCATGGCTTATCGGAGGTGTCTATGTTCAAGGTTTGGTTTGGGGAAGTGGTCTGAAAAACAGGTTTTCTTGTTATGTCCACAATCCCAGTTCTCTCCTCAGACAAGGAGGGACTAGACTGGTATGTTCTAGAAAGTGAGAGCCTTGCTTGCAGGTATTCTTATGGTACCACTGAAGTTTCCTTGTGTGCTTTCTGGCTAGAGACACTATGAGTATGTTGGATGCCATGTGGCCCTGAATGCTCTAGAACTCCCTAAGCTTATTATTGCAGAGTTGTTCAAGAGAACATCCAAAAAGACCACCATTCTGTTTGGGTGTAAGCCTGACTTTTTTTTTAGTTCAGTGAGAAAAATATAGTCTATTAAGGCAGTCTAAGGAGGACTCCAGTGCCATTATATATTTCCTATTTCTGAGACTGTTTGAATCAGACAGTCATCCTACCATGAAGTATGAGCAAGTGTCGATAGGAGCTAAACCGGCAATGGTGACTCCCTCCAGCTACAAACCTCAGGCACTGCCCATGTCCATTTTAATCAGGAATATGGAGGTAGGCATCCTTGAGATTTAATGTCACCAGCAGGGCCTGAGAAAACAAGTAGTACTGTACAGTCAATGTGTTAAATTATGTGACTTTAAGGAATCATTTTTTTTCTTGGAACATGGAACAGTGATGAAGAAAAGTCTTTTACTGTCCTGGCTGGAGGGAATGGGTTTTAGTATTTTTGCCAAAAGGTGTAGACTAGATGCTACTGGACTTTTGGCACAGATGCAAGTCCTTTTATTTAGCTTGACTTTGAAATTTAGTCTACATGCCCTGGAGATATCTTTTAATACTACTAATCCAAAGTTATGTTTAATCAATTCTGCTAGATGGGGGCCAAATGGCCACTTAACCTGCAGCAGTGCAGGATAGGGATGAGGGTTCTTTGGACAAGAGGGACGGAGGCAGCTATTACTGTCATAATTGCTATCTGTTGGGGTTAAGCCCTGAGTGCCCCCATGACCTCCATCTAGCCTCCTTGCTGCCATGTTCTTTTCTGTACAGCTTTTCTACCTTTTGGCAGTTTGACCTTTACCTGTCTCTGGTAAGACAACTGATTAGAGTATTAACAGTTATTGCATTTAAAAACAAGAGGGAGAAACTTGTGTTTGAATTATTACATACTTTTTTAAATTAACCCTCATTCTTTTAAAACACATTTTAAGATGTGTCTGAAGAGCAACTCCTTACCTAAAGGGGCATTAAAGAGCTAAGTCTTCACATCCTTGCACTGGGTTCTCTGCCAATGTCTCCTCATAAGTGGTCCTGTTACAGCACCCACAGCATCATGCCCATGTTTTACAGAATGCTTGCCAACTGTAGAATAATCTGGGCCTGGAGTATCATAGCTAGAGGATATCACCTTGCACTCTCCCACAGCTATCCTGGAGTTGTTTACTGACAAGCTCCTGAGTTGCTAATGTATGCACTTTTATCATATACTGGTTATGCAGTCCGATTTCTCTGTCAGTGGGAAGAGTATTCTGCCCTGCAGGCAATGTGTTTCCCTTGGCATTTGTTAGAGATGATGTGTCTGGATCTAGTCTAGGATCTTATACATAAATTTATCAGGATCTTGAACCCTACAGAACCTGTCAGGTCTCTAGGGTTTAGGTGACTGGGAACCGGGCTCCAAGAATACTGTCTAAAACGCATCCAAAAGGGCTGCTGGACTGCAAGGATACCCACTGGCTTACATGGCCCATGAGCCAGAAGTTCTTCTGGGAGCATTAGTTCTCAAGAAACTGCCACTTTGAATAATTTTCTCATGAATCAGTGTCCCCAAATGAAATGTCCTTGGTTGGAGAATTAGAGTAGGCCAAAGTACCCTCACCATGTGCATCAGACCTTCAGGTGGGGACAGAAAAGCTGTGACATGTACTCCAGTTCCTCCTCTTCAGAATTAGTTGAGATTTGTCTCTCTCAAAGGGTTGACACCTCTCTTTCTCTTGGAACTAAGAATCCTAGCCACAGAAGGCTGCTTGGAATCTGTCTGCAGGTCACAGAGAAAACAAAGGAAACCCTGAGCCAAATCAGGGAAAATGATTGGAACTATGGGAAGGCACAACCACCAAGAGGCAACTGTGTGTGTAAAAGGTAGGCCTTTGATACAGGTGCAAGAGTCTATGGTAGCTGATAACCACTGTGGATCTTGGACTCTCAGGAGGGAAAGTCCCTGGATTCCAATCTGAAGATGATGATATCTTTTCAGATAATAACTATGGGGATTCTACCCTCTTTCCTTTCTAATAATCAAATGGCATCTCTAGGTTGACCTGGAGAAGCAGATGGCACAGATAGGGTCTGGTCTTTGTCCACTGGGATTTTCTAGGGGCCACATAAGTGACATCCTTCTGTGAGGGCAACATCATTTGCCTCGGTGGTACCTGATATCATGGACAGGGGCTGTTAAAGTGCCTCTGTGAAGCTGGCACCCTTGGATGAAAGGGTCTCCTTTTTAAGTTGAAAGTTTCTGAGTCTGTCTTTCTTTGTCCATGTAGAGATGCTTCTCTTTTTTTTTTTTGGGTGGGATGCCCACTCCACCCTGCTGCTACAAGTCAGCAGACATGACAGATAACTTTGGTAGAACTGTGTCTGTTTGGCCTGGTATGTCCAGGAGGGCTGAATGCCTTCTCTTTATGGCCTTCCAGCAAAACCAGTGTCAGACTGTACAGTTAGTCACATCATGTGTTTGGTCTAGGCCAAATGCAAACCAGGTGCAAAGCAGTTATGCAGCGTTTTGAGCTTGAAAGCACACTTGGTGATTTTCTCAGGAGCTGGCATATCCTGCACCTGGAAGTCTGTTTCCTGGAGGTCTGCTAAGATATAACAAGTCAACAATTGTAAAGATATGAAAGCAAAGAAAGGCTCCACATTGTGGAACTTATCACTTGATGATCTTCAATTATAGGCCTGGAACAACAACAGACTGCCATACAGTCTCCGAAAGCAAGCTCATACGCAGCAAGAAAGAACTGAAGACTGCACTTGTGGGTACCAGGTATGTGAAGACATCCAAGGTAATGTAACACCAGCCCAGCCGAGAGGGAGGGGTGTTTATTTATTTTATATATTTCACATTTGTTAACTGGGTTGGTCTGACCGAGCACAGGCCCATTTTCAGCAGAGACCCGAGGAGAAAAGTTCCAGCAAAATGAGCAAATTATATAATTATACAGTTTTCACACAACAGAGTAATAATAACAGATATACAATAATCACAAAGTTGAGTAACTAAAAAACAGAGAACGTAACAAGTAATAGTAAGACACTTAATAAAGTAAGTACGCTATTTACAGTATATACATAGAAAACCTGTAACAAATAATACAGAAGAAACATTCTTATATGTTAGGCAAAAACTGAGAACATACCATTGACTTATTTTATTTTTTGTTAAAATAAGAGGCGTCATATGCTTAAGGCATAAATTGCAAGGGGGTGATCCTGGTAAGTGAAGAGACAGGTAGAACAAATTAAGTAGGGTCTTGACCGGGCATATCCATGACTTACAGAGGGAACTTAATTCTTTTTTGAAGCTGCTTCTGTTTGGGATGCTACTTAAAGTGAAAGGGAGAATGTTCCAGAAATGACACAGAGGATTTACATAAAATTTTGCTGATTGATTTGTTTGTTTGTAGAAGGATTGCATGTTTGCTTAGTTCTGAAAGTCAGGATGGAGAATGAAACTCAACCAGCAGCAGCAGAAGCAGTGATCACTATAAATAATGACTGCAACAGTGACCCAGAAAAAACACCTGAAACTAAAACTTGCCAAGTAGAGGCCTATCCCCTACTGATGGAACAAAAAAGGGAGCTCGATATCAGTTCAAGCTACCCCTCATACATCTGGGAATATCTCAAGTGCAGGTGTCAAAACGTGAGGCAGTGAGTGAGAAGGAGTGGATACATTAACCTTGTTAGTGGTCTCCAAACCTCAGACTCCTCAAAGAAGCCTGAGTAGTAAGGAGTTGTATTTGATTTCACAATGTGCATCAATCAGGAGTACACACCTCCAGGCACAGAAGCCTCCTGAAATCAAGAACCCTCATCAGGTAAAGTTCTCAACATTACGTAAATAGTCTTAACATCAAAAGATACAAAATGGACAGCAAAATACTCTGGCTATGGATCTTCCTCTATGTGTAACAATGGATGGTCAGACATTCTGTTGAAGAGCAATCTACTCAACTGTGTATTTGTCTGTGAAAAGAACGAATGCAATCTTTGTCAGGTGCTGTATTTATCAAAAGCAAGAAGTTTGAACTACTTGTAAGGTAAGTGCAATGGGGAGGGAATGTGTGAGTGTTTTGGTTTAGGATCAGAGGAAGGTAAGGGGAAAAAGAGAGATTAAGCGGTATGTGGGCTCATGCATGTGAATGCATGTGTGAGCGAGTATTTGTTGACTAGAGTAAGGGCTAGGTAACTGGAAAGATTTAATGGTGTGTACAAGTGTTTGTTGCTTAGTATTAGAGTAATAGCTAGGTAAGGAGACAGATTTTGCGGTGCAAGTACAGGAATGCTTGGGAGTGTGTGAACGATTTTGCTGAATGGCAATTTGTTTAACACTGTTAGTGAATGCTGCTGAGTGTGTGTGCAGAGTGTCTACAGTTTAGGGTTAGAGTATGGGCTAGGTTAGGGGACATATATAATGTGCATGTTTAATGGTGTGCGCGGATGTCAGAGTGTTTTGTGTAGTGGCACTGTCATAGAAAAGGTTTTTCATAAATTAATGTGTAGGAGTAGAGTTTGGGGTAATGGCAGGTTTAGGGTTAGCATGAATGAGTAAGTTGATAAACAGTTGATAAATTTGATCTGAAGGGATTGCTAGGGTTCAGTGATCGGAAAAAAGAAAACTATTTTACTTTTTTGATTGTTAAGGTTTCACAGACTTTTTATTCTTTGATTTAGTTTGTTTTCAGAGAGCTAACAACAATTCACTGTTTTTGCATATTTGTGCACTTCAGCAGGCTATCATATAATGGCAACATCACAGCCATTATACCACTTTCTGATGTGAAGGACCAAATCTGAGCAGAGAGTAAAGGGCCAACATAGTTCCACTGAGGGAAACCTACAAATCTATGGAGCACCAGAAGAGGTCTGATATAGCACACAAGTTCAGCACAGTATGATTGATAGCTTTGCAAATACAGGCTGAGAACAGTCTAATGCAGCACCAAGATAAGGAGGCACATCAAAAAACAAGAGTGTGACTACTATAAGCCTAAGCAGACGAAATAGGACCTCAGTCTGGAATAAACCCTACTGTGCACGAAAACAGAGTATGTCAATTCCCTAATCTCTGTGCCATCTATTAAGGAAGGAAAAAAAGACTCATTTGTTTATGGTCTAAAGCAGATAATGAGACATCCTCTCCCAAAAGATGGAGATCACCAGAGAGTGGAGCTCTAAGACCAAAGACAACTAGGAGGGGCCTATAAAAAGCTGCATATTACATTAAGGCAAAGCAAAATTATTTTCCTGCTTTGGATTAGCTACATGGGGATACTAAAAAGCTCTAGAACTAGGGCTGAATGGTAACGTATCTGCTTGTGGCATACTCATATATGATGAATCATACTGCAGCAGTGATCTCGATAGCTCTCAAAAATCTGACATGCCAAAAGGAATTTAACATATGTTAATAAACACCACCCAGTGAACATCCAATAGTAAAAACTACTGCTGCCTGCATGGTGGTCATATAAAACATACTAGAAAGATCTTGTGGTGTTTTGTGAATAAAGCCACATTCAGTAGATGCTTGTTAGTTTACAAAATTAAACTGATAATCAACAGCATTATTATTTTTTTTTTTGCATAGACAATTTTTAATTTAGTGCTTACAACTGTCTGAAGCTGAACAGTTTTGTTTAATTGGATTCAAAGGACTATATTTAGGTCTAAGTAAATAAATTGTAAACTTTACTGATGATGTGTCACTGACTCGTAGGAGGAAATGTGATGTCACTAATGTGAAGCAAGGATATGGAACTACCACCCTTGCAGCAGTAGTAGAGACATTGAAGTCAGCAGAGTTGTGAAAGGTAAGCAAAAAGAAAAAAAAAAAAAAAAAATATATATATATATATATATATATATATATATATATATATATCTGGAGCAACTCTGGACATGAAGTTTCGATCAGGTCCGATTAGGTCCTGCCACAGTGTCTCAGCAGTTGATAAATAAAGCACTGATGGAGAAAGGCAGTAAACAAAGTTGGCAGTATCTGTTGCTAAAATGGTTGAGCTGGAAAAATAAGGTTTGATGAAAGAATTTGTGCTTGTCTGAAATCCTGGAGATGGTAGAAGGCTTGGAATATAATTTATACAAAGAAAAATTAGCTGAATGGACTGGGAGCCCAAAAGACAGTGTAAAACAGGAATGTGCTTATAGGGTATCTTCACTATATTTAGGTTTAACAGACAAGTCATCCTCAGAATACTTTGGTGCATTTTCAATTGTAGTATGTGGGACAGAGAAGAATATTTTGACTGTGACTATTCTACTCAAACAGCTGAACAACATGCTTGATTTTGTGAGGTTATGCTACATGGCAAACTAAACAATTGCAAGTTTCATTTGGCTTATCCAATAATATTAAAAAAAGTATTTATTCACTGGCACAGTCTATTTACATGATGTCTGATGAAGGCTTGTTTTAACGCCGAGCCCTTTACTTACTTTTCCTTATTTCCTTATTGTTTTATACAATAAACGTGGTTTACTTAGAAGGGATATTTTTTTTTTTTCATGCACCTTCTAATCTTTCTTGTTCCTTCACTTGTGCTATTTACAGATGCCATTATGGCTGTGGACAAGACTTTGCAGTATGTTTCACATGAGGCTCAATGTGATGTTTTGTAAAGTTTGATTGCAGGCGAGAGTAGGAATGGAAAAGACCAGTAGACTCAAAAGTATTGTGGCTGACTGAAGGGATGGAATACCCACAACACTACTTGTATAATTTGTACTTGCCCAGTTATTCTGACCCTGAATAAATATACTGCTATTTTAGTATTTTTTAGTTGACAGAGGGTAAAAACTGACATTAGATGTTACAATGATTTTCAGGAGGTTTTTCATAAGTCGTTTTACACTTCAACTCATTTAAACTTTAGTAATGCTATACAATTTCTTTAGGTACTTGCCTGAATAATTTACATTGTGTTACTGATTATTGCATACTTACATACACTATGAAAGCAACTGCTGGGGGGATGTCTTGAGCTTCTGATTTATGTAAACGTTTTTTGCTTGGATTAGAAATTTATGATTGGGTGCAAATTTTGCTCAGATTATGGGATTTCTTACTCTGGACTCATTGATGTTGACTAGGTTAAATTTTGCAGGTGTGAACAAGGATGTAATTTTGGATTAATAAGAATTTCCAATAGTAAATATTTCAGGCCTAGGACACCTCACGGATGATGATTTTACTCCGATGTCTGACTGATTTATGCTGAGCAGCAAAGGGTGTCTCTGGGGAAAAACCCATTCTTCTGTCTGTCAGCCTTAGGTTGTCACATGACAGGGAATTGTGCTCAGGAGGGAATAAGTCTGGATGATGTCCAATTTAGAGTCAACTGGAGAGTTCACAAAATGCCTCTGGTTTGGACAGAGTGAAATATAGTCTGATGCGTGTAACCTATTTTGCATCAGGGTCCCCTTACTTTATGCTTATTAGACTCGTGACATGAAACTACTACTACTTCAGCATCTGACTTGGTTATGCAGTGGGGGTGGAGTCAACAGGCTATCCTTACTGGGAATAATGCACTCTGAGGTACTGAACTGAATGGTTGGGTTCTGGTGGGGGAAGGCCTTGGCCCTGGTAAGGACTGGGTTTGGTTTGCTCGATGAAGTTGCAAGTGGAGCTTTTTATTTGATCCTGAAAACTGAAAGATTGGAAGAGGTAATTTTTTATTGGATGCTGAAGTATAGTGCATGCTTGAAAAGGATAAGAAGGCACTGACTGACATAAGCTGCACCTAGTCCCGCTGCAGATTTCAGCTGGAACTACAACAAAGTATCTTATGCAGGTGCATGACTTTCTCTCTGTCTGTTATGGGCCAACATAGCTCCGTTTCCCAGAATGAAGGTTCTAAATTTTTCTGGTTAGATATGGTCTATTTAACAGTGCAGAGAATGCTATAAGCCTGATATATACTCAGTTTGGAGAGCCCTGATTAACAACATGTTTGTTATTTGTAAGGTACCTTTGCAAATGCAAAGAGGCAACTTTGTAGATAGGATGAGATCTTGGCATCTTGGCAAAAGAGTTATCCCCGAATAACAGACCGGGCAATGGTTGCTCACTACCTGTGTACAAAAGGTGTGGAAATTGTTGGTGACACTTTCTTGATGCATCTTCTACACACCTTTCAAAGGATGCATGCATTTCTATGTCCTGGACCTAAAACAACTGACTAGAATTAGTCCTTTTCTGTATTGTTCCCAAAGTCCTAATGACCAGTAAGTTTTACTGGAAACCATGTGAATGTATAAGTATGTTTGACTACCCGTTTATTACAGAAACAAGGTTTTATCTTACATGTTATTGCAGAAAAGATGTGGGAAGAATCAAAGTAGAGATGAAAAAGCCACCATCTGATACATGGCAATGTGGGTACAAGGTAAAATATTATGGTAATTTAATATGTACTCTAAAACAGGGTGCACTTGCCATTAATGGTTTTGTCGTATGTTAATTTATTTCACCTTCCATGCATGGTTATTATGCATATGCAGATTGTTTTATTATGGACTACTTTACCTTGTAAATAAAGGTAATTGTTAAATGAAACATACAATTGGCGATGACTGTACCCAAGGGTGAGAGAGTGGCGATTGGAGCACATTTCAATGGGCATGTTGGTGAAGGGAACAGAGGGGATGAGGAAGTGATGGGTAGGTATGGTATTAAACAAAGGAATGCAGAAGGTCAGATGGCAGTGGATTTCGTGAAAAGGATGGATATGGCTGTGGTGAATACGTATTTTAACAATAGTGAGGAGCATAGGGTGACATGCAAGAGTGGAGGAAGATACACACAGGTGGATTATATCTTATGTAGGAGGGCCAGTCTGAAGGAGATTGGAGACTGTAAAGTGGTGACCGGAGAAAGTGTAGGTAGGCAGCATAGGATGGTGGTTTGTAGGATGACGTTGGTGATCAAGAGGAGGAGGAGGAGTGTGAGGGCAGCACTAAGGATCAAATGGTGGAAATTAAAAAAGAGTAATTGTGAGGTGGAGTTCAGGGATGAGTTAAGACAGGCACTGGGTGGCAGTGAAGAGTTACCAAATAGCTGGGTAATGACAGCAGCTAGTAAGGGAGATGGCTAGAAAGGTGCTTGGTACCACATTGGGACAGAGGAAGGATAACAAGGAGACATGGTGGCGGAATGAGGAAGTACAGAAGAGTATACAGGCAAAGAGGTTGGCAAAGAAGTGGGATTGTCAGAGAGATGAAGAAAGTAGACAGGAGTATAAGGAGATGAGGTGCATGGCAAAGAGAGGTGGCGAAGGCCAAGGATAAGGCATATGAAGAGTTGTATGAAAGGTTGTACACTAAGGAGGGAGAAAAGGACCTGTACCAATTGGCTAGACAGAGGGACCGAGCTAGGAAAGATGTGCAGCAGGTAAAGGTGATAAAGGATAATGAGGGAAACATTCTCACAAGCGAGGAGAGTGTGTTGAGGAGATGGAAAGAGTACTTTGAGGGGTTGATGAATGAAGAGAATGAGAGGGAGAGAAGGTTGGATGACGTAGGGATAGTGAATCATGAAGTACAATGGATTAGCAAGGAGGAAGTAAGGATAGCTATGAAGAGAATGAAGAATGGAAAGGCTGTTGGCCCAGATGACATACCTGTGGAAGCATGGAGGTGTTTAGGTGAAATGGCAGTGGAGTTTTTAACCAGATTGTTTAATGAAATCTTAGAAAGTGAGAGGATGCCTGAGGAATGGAGAAAAAGTGTTTTGGTTCCAATTTTTAAGAATAAGGGTGATGTGCAGAGCTGTAGTAACTACAGAGGGATTAAATTGATCAGTCACAGCATGAAGTTATGGAAAAGAGTAGTGGAAGCTAGGTTAAGAAGGGACATGATGATTAGTGATCAGCAGTATGGTTTCATGCCGGGAAAGAGCACTACAGATGAGATGTTTGCTCTGAGAGTGTTGATGGAGAAGTACAGAGAATGTCAGAAGGAGTTGCATTGTGTTTTTGTTGACTTAGAGAAAGCATATGACAGCGTGCCTAGAGAGGAGTTGTGGTATTGTATGAGGAAGTCAGGAGTGTCAGAGAAGTATGTAAGAGTGGTACAGGATATGTTCGAGGGTAGTGTGATGGCAGTGAGGTCTGCAGTGGGAGTGACTGATGCGTTTAAGGTGTAGGTGGGATTACATCAAGGGATCAGCTCTGAGCCCTTTCTTATTTGCAGTGGTGATGGACAGGTTGATAGACTAGATCAGACAGGAGTCGCCGTGGACTATGATATTTGCAGATGACATTGTGATCTGTAGTGAGAGTAGGGAACAGGTGGAGGAGACCCTGGCGAGATGGAGATATGCTCTAGAGAGAAGAGGAATGAAGGTCAGCAGGACTAAGACAGAATATATGTGTGTGAATGAGAGGGAGGATAGAGGAATGGTGAGGATGCAAGGAGTAGAGGTGGCGAAGGTGGATGATAAATACTTGGAGTCAATAGTTCAGAGTAACGGTCAGTGTGGAAGAGAGGTGAAGAAGAGAGTACAGACAGGATGGAGTGGGTGGAGAAGAGTGTCAGGAGTGATTTGTGACAGATGAGTACCTGTAAGAGTGAAAGGGAAGGTCTACAAGAGGGTAGCGAGATCAGCTATGTTATATGGGTTGGAGACAGTGGCATTGACAAAAAGGCAGGAGTTTGAGCTGGATGTGGCAGAGTTAAAGATGTTAAGATTTGCACTGGGTGTGACGAGGTTGGACAGGATTAGGAATAAGTATATTAGAGGGTCAGCCAAGGTTGGAAGGTTTGGAGACAAAGCCAGAGAGGCAAGATTACATTGGTTTGGACATGTGCTGAGGAAGGATGCTGAGTATATTGGGAAAAAGATGCTAAGGATGAAGCTACCAGGTAACAGGAAAAGAGGAAGGCCTAAGATAAGGTTTATGGATGTGGTAAGAGAGGAAAGCAGGTGGTTGGTGTGACAGAGAAAGATGCAGAGGACAGGAAGAAATGAAAACAGGTGATCCGCTGTGGCGACCCCTAACGGGAATAGCCGAAAGAAGATGATGATGTTAAATGAAACATACAGATATGATGAATGTAATGCCCAGGGTGCAAAAGGACCAGTCAAACGTCTCAAAGCATTCTGCCATAGTAGATGACAGGGGAAAAAACTTGTTCATTCAGGCAGCAGTGACCAGCTGAAAGATGCAGCTTCTCTGGTTAATGTGTAGGAGCCACCAATCTTGGGCAATAATTCCTGAACTTGAAGCAAACTTCAGAACAATCACCCTACTTGAACGCCTAAAGGTAGTCAGTAAGGTGACAGGCTGTTTGCAGAGATGTACGGATCTTCCAGGCTATTTGGCAAGAGGACCTGCAGACAGGCCTGGTGCTTACATGGTCTTTAGTGACATCTCTGCACATTCTGTTATGAGATACAAAAGCAGGAGGGGAGTACACACACTCCAATGGAGAGAGAGAATTTTTCCTCCTCCAAATATCATCTATGATCGCCTCAGAAAGGACTTCAATTCTTCATGGCAGGAGGAAGGAACTAATAAAGCTGGCCTTCATCAAGGTACACACAAGGCAACAGTTATGGTTACTGAATCTGTGGCAATAAATCTGTACTAAACCACATGAAAGCTTACATTAGGGAATGTACTACTGTACTCGCCAAAGTTTTACCCACTAAAAAATCTGAAAGTGGCAACATGCAAAATGTAGTTATTCAAAATACTTCAAAAACAGTGTGGCTAAACAACTGATCCTGTTATGTAATTTAAAGCCATAGATTGGCTGACCAAATGTTATGGCTGCTAGCACCTGTAGTGGACAAGGGAGATAAGGAAGAAGTCTTCCTTGGGATCTATGTGTGTGCAGCATCAAGAAACTTGGGAAGATGCCAACAAAAATAATCAGCATTCCTGGAAGCCAAAAGGCCCGAGCCTGAATGCTTTCAGGCATGGAGCACAGAATCCTTGAAGGCAGGTTCAAGTGGAGGGGAACAGCTCAGATTCTTGTGTCAGCTTGTCCCAAACAAGGATTAATGTATTTTTAGGAAGAGGGAAAAATAATCCATTGCAGAATTCACCATTTTAACGGATCCTATCAAATATGGGGTCCTTCAGTGGCAATTACAGGAAGGGAAGGATTCAGTACTTCCATCTCTTTCAGATGAAGGGCACCTTAGAGTAGTATTCTGGATAGCCACAATACATCTGAGGAAGAGAGGCTCTGTTAAGCCCTGTCTGAATAACCTCGCAGTCCATGGAGATAATTTGTCAAAACCAACAAAAGCTGGTAAAGAGATTATCTCAGAGTTACTAAAAATATTTTCTTCCTACAATGGAAAAAAAAACTTTAGTGAAGCATTTTCAAAATGCTTCAAAGGTGCGCACCAGTGCACATCTAGGGGAATGAGCTCTCATCACTGTGTTTAGCAACCAATACGGAAGCTTGAGTTTTGTGTCCGGAAATAGTGTGCTGTTACTCATTTAAGCGGACTTGTCCCGCCTTCTTTTCAGTGGGAACTGTAAACAGTAATCTGAGTTGTTAGATACTACATGGAGAGGAAACTCTGAGACAATTAATTAGTTTTCTTGCTGGCACTGTTTCACTCCTAACACTGCTCCACAGACGAGGATGAGATCAGGTGCGTTAACACAGAAGGGAAGACGTTCACAATGCTTCATAATGAGGAAAATTCAGGAATTCGTTACTGTTCTGATGAAATCTGCCTTACATGCGGATGAAAGCGCTTAACCCACGTTTGGATTGTATGTGTTCCTGCCAGTATTGGATTCGTTTTGTGAATAAAGTGTTCTGTGAACTATCCTCCTTGTTCGAGCAGTGATTTCTGGATTTTCAGCCTTCAGGAGTTATTTGGTTTGCTGTTTTTCGTTTTGCGTTTTTGTGAGTTCTTCCTACAATGGAGTTCAATGGATCAAGAGATAAACATCCCTCTCCTGCCTGCAGGGACTTGCGCGTACCCACACACATCCTATCTTCTCAAATTACGCAATGACAAAGCTTTGAAAGTTTAAGGCAAATAATTCCTTTTAATCTACATATTCTGCATTCCTGTGACCTACTGCCCCCCAGGAGAAAAGAATAGGAGCTTGGAAAGAAACTATGCTGTACATGCAATGGTGAGAGAGGAGGAAGTGGCATAATCAGTATATGTGATGTACGTTGCCACCTGTACCAGTATGTGTGCTACAACCAGTACAAAAATGGCTGAAATCAGCAAACAAACTGTGTGCTGGGCCTCTGAAGCCTAAGCTAATTCTGGCAAAAAATCCTTACCTGCAACTTCTTATCCAACATGAGCAATAAAAAAGCGGACAATGCTCAGTACTGGCATGGAGGGAAGACAGAGCACCAAAGCATGAGCCCAGGAGGGCCCTGATTGATAGATTGCTCAGTGATGCAGGTGGCAAATATCATTCTTGGTAAGGCTAAGGGAGCTGATTCCATGGAAGAAACATTGGACAAAATACTAAGCACCTGGGATTCAAAGTCCTTTTCCCCAACAATAGCTGGGCCCCAAAAGGCCCCGGCAATGAAGGTAGGCATCAAAGGGTGTCTAGATCCTGCTATCAAGAGTGGGTATCTGATTGAGGACCTCTCTATTAAATTTCTCTCATGACTGAAAACATGCAACTCAAGGACAGTATACCAGAGATAAGGGCAGGAGCCACCAATGTAATGGTACACACCATGAAAATGGACTTGGGTCTAGAAGCCACAGGCCTCATTACTGCCGGACACCTCTAGATGGATCTGATGATTGTTGGATTGCTCACCAAAACTTTGATCTTAAGCTTCTCCTTCTAACCATATCTAGTTGCAGTGCTGAAATAACAGCAGTGATGACAACTGCTTATGTGATGTGGCCCTAAGCAGAACAGACAGTGACTATAAGGTTTGACATTTATGATGCAGTAATTTCAAAAACACTTTGTCAGGAGCCATATAGTGGAAAGTTGTATACAGATGTCTCTTTTCTAAGCAAGATCTTTATGTTTCTGCTTAGTAGGCTTAACTGGTTAACAATGGGTAACAAAAATAATCAAGAGGCAGAGTTTGCACAACCACTTCTAAATAAACAGCAGCGGCATGTACTCACCGTGTACTTATCCCACTTCTTCTCTGGATCATACGGCTCCCAACGACTAGCAGGGAAAATATGCTTATTCTTTTCATACCAGCTTCTCAGGACCACTTTACCAGCATGTGACTGTCAAAAGAATATTTAAAAAAAAATCATGCATTCAGTAAAAGTGAAAGAGACCCCATAAAGATACAGAATAAGCCTAAGCAGCTTCTTTGGGTTGGGTGGGGTTGGAGGTAGGGGTTGCTCACCAAGTCAACAAACTACATATGGAATTACAGGTAAGTTGTAAGTTCACCAATAATGAAGGGTCTGACCTCCCAAAGGAATTCACTCATCCTCTGATGGTGGGGGGAAGGTTGGTGTCAGAGTGGCCTACTGCTTAGCACATTATTGCAGCAAAGGTTAACATACAAAGGCAACAGAAAATGTATTTATGTTCAGAGAATGGCACCTTCAGAAGTGCAACTCACTCAATGTTTGCAAGTCCTAGGTCATGGGAAAATAAAATCAGCACAGATAAACTATGTAGGTCAACATCAAGTACACATGACATTGTTCTATTGATATGACAACCTCATTATTCCAGAATAGTGATCCAGGATATGGACATGTCAAAGAAGACAGGTGTAAAGTGCCATAAGAAAACTAGGAAAATGGGAAGAATAAGAAACAGTGAAGGACAGAAGCACAGAAAATGAACCCTGATTAAATATATCAGGCTAGGTGCCCATTTCTGCTGCACTGGAAACTCAGTAACCTATTAGCTGAAAAGACAAGTCAGCAGATGCATTCTAAGCTAATGACAAAAGCAATAATTTAGATGTTAGGAAATACATAAACATAAAAAAACAAGTAATCTCTGTGGTATCCCCGAAGTCTCAAACAACCCACTAAACAAGTATAGTGAGTCCAAAAACAAAACAGTGTAAGAAACTTCTCTGTGTGAAAGATTTTCAGTCCATATATCTCTAGAATCACTGTATAGTAATCAGATCACACAATAGTAGTAGAAGTAGCGAGCTTAAACTCGTCTTAAGTTAAAAAAATAATAATAATGAAATATATAATCTGAAATATTGTACAGAATTACTAAGTATTCTAAAGTAATCCAAGCAAGGCAGGCAGTCTGTTTCCAGTAGAAATTTTCGACTGGGAACAGACTGCCTGCCTTGCTTGGATTACTTTTGAATACTTAGTAATTCTGTACAATATTTAAAATAAAGAAGTTATGTACTCACCATAACTTTCCATGTGAGTTGTTCTATCTTGCCTTCATTCATCACTGATGGGTTTGGAGCCGATCCCTCGGCTCCGACACGGCTGTTAGCAAGCTTGAGGTTTACCAAAAGCTCGAGACCTAGCCCTTTATCCCATGATGCACTGCCTGGAATACCTCAGATCTTGTTTGCTGCGTGTACTACTTTTGTCAGACAATAATTATTCCAACAAAATATAAAAAGGAATGCATAACCAGGATGAAGCTAGATTCCAGGTCAACTGTCAGCCAGATGGGGGATGGAGGGAGGGACGTGAGAATGAAGGCGAGATAGAACAACTCACATGGAACGTTATGGTGAGTACATAACTTCTTTATGAAGTTGTTCAATCTCGCCGTTCATTCATCACTGATGGGTAGCGTCCCTAGCACCCCAAATCTTGGGTGGCTCACGGAAGTACATTTCTCAGAATCGTGGACCCGAAAGAGGTCCTGTCCCTGGAGGCCTTATCCACTTTGTAATGAGTGATAAAGGTATGAGGTTTAGACCAAGTGGCTACCGCACAAATATTATCTAAAGGCACTTTGGCTTGAAAAGCAGCAGATGTAGATACTGCTCTGGTAGAATGAGCTTTAATCTTTTGAGGCAAAGGCATATTGGCAGCTGAATGAACAAAGGCAATACAATCCGATAACCATTTAGATAGAGCTGTTTTAGCCACTGGCCTACCTTTTCTGGTTCCTGAAAAGGATAAAAAGAGTTGGCCTGATTTCCTAATATCTTTAGTTCTGTACAGATAAAATCTGAGCTGTCTGTGAGCATGAAGTTTGTGTAGCATATACTCCATTTTGTTAGAATGGTTGGGAAAGAAGCCTGATAACTCAATGACTTGATTAATATTAGTTTCGGAACAAACTTTAGGCAAAAAGGAAAGATTTGTTCTGAGTGATACTCTATCAGGGTGAAAAATCAAATAAGGTTGTCTGATAGATAAGGCTTGAAGCTCTGACACTCTACAGGCAGATGTAATGGCCACTAGAAACAGAGTTTTCCATGATAAGAACTTCATTTCACAGGATGATGCTGGTTCAAAGGGAGGAAGAATAATCCGGGACAATAGTAAGTTCAGATTCCACGGTGCATAAGGAACTTTCACTGGGGGTCTGATGTGGAAGGTCCCTTTGAGAAAGGCTCTAGACAGCTTATGGGCCATAATGTTAAATCCGTCTATTCCTAGGTGAAAGTTAGCAATGGCAGCCATTTGAACACTTACTGTAGCTGCTGCTGAACATTTGTTGAAAATCATGGTAAGGAATTCTAAGATGGAGGACATGTGTGCTTTATAAGGGTCAATGTTCTGTTTGGAGGCCCATAAAGAAAATCTTTTCCATTTGCTGAGGTATAATCTTCTGGTGGAAGGCTTTTGGGAAGACAACAAGATGTGTCTCACCTCATGAGAAATATTATCAAGCCTGGCTATGAGGGGAACTGGAGCAGCCAAGCTGTGAGTTGCAGAGACTGTAGAGAAGGATGGAGGTTCCCCAATGGATGTGTTAGCAGATCTGGAACCTGGCCCAGAATCCATCGTTCCTCCACTAGGTGCTGAAGTAGGAATGGGAACCAAATCTGCCGAGGCTAATGAGGGGCTATTAGAATCATAATCCTCCTTAGCAACGAAGCTTTCTGTAGAACCTTTGAAATCAGAGGGATTGGTGGAAATGCACAGAGAAAACCCGGGGGCCAATCGTGTACAAGTGAATCCCTTGGGGACTCCCCCGGAGGGGGGATCAGGGCAAAATAGCTTCTGCATTTGGTGTTTAGGTGACTGGCAAAAAGATTGCAGCAAGGCTGGCCCCATTTGTGGAAAATCCTGTCCGCTGTCTTTTGCTTGAGGGACCACTCGTGAGGCAATAAAATTGCCCTGCTCAGTTTGTCTGCTATCACTTTGGATCTTCCAGGGATGTGCATTGCCAAAAGAAAATGCTGGGAGGATACAGCCCACTGCCAAACTCTGAGGGCTTCTCGGCATAAGGGGTAGGGATCTGGTCCCGCCTTGAAATACCAGACCACTGACATGTTGTCTGTCTGAACTGAAATGGTCCCGTGAGGAAGAGAGTCTTTGAAGTACTGCAACGCCAAAAGTACCGCTCTCATCTCCAGGATGTTGATATGCAAGTGTAACTCCTATTCCGTCCATGTGCCTTGGACAGTCCTCTCCTGATAATGCCCCCTCCACCATATCAGGGAGGCATCCATGGTCACAGTGGCTATTGAAGGTGGAAATACAAATGGGTGACCTACGGTTACATGGAGATGTCAACCACCACTGAAGGCCCTTCTTGCATGAGTTTGTAATCAATATTGTGTGACTCATGGAAAGTTCCTGGTAAGACCATGGAGTGAAAAGTAACCATTGAAGTACTCTCATATGCATTCTCGCTAGAGGAATGGTTATAATTGCAGCAGCCACCAGACCCAAAATTTTTAACACCTCTGATGCTGGTGATTTCGTCTTTGATACTAGAAAGTTGATTTGCTGATGCAGCAGAGCGATTCTTTCTAATGGTAGCCTTAAAGTGATGGTTGAGGTGTCTAACTATGCTCCTATAAAGTTTATATGCTGTGATGGTGATAAGGCAGACTTTTCAAAGTTGATGGTATTGCCCAACTGATTGCAGAGAGTCAGAGTGTGGTCTCTTGATTGAACTAGTTGATGCCTGGTGGTGGCAGAAAGGAGACAATCATCTAAATACGGAAACACCTGGAATTCAAGACACCTCAGGTGAGTCGTTACTACTGCCATGCATTTGGTGAACACTCTAGGGGCTGAAGTGAGACTGAAGGGCAGGGCTCGAAACTGATGATTGGCTCCCAGATGGAAACGCAGGTTCTCTCTGGATACCCTGTCCATTTTTATGTGGTAATAATCATCCCTGAGATCTATTGAGCACATCCAATTATCTTTCCCTAAAAAGGGAAGAATAGACTGAAGCGTGACCATCCGGAACTTCTCCTTCTTTACAAACTGGTTGAGTCTGCTGAGGTCCAATATTGGTCTCTAGTTGGCTGTTTTCTTTGGTACTAAAAAGAAACTCGAGTAAGTTCCGGATCCTGTTTGGTCTGCTGGGACTGGCTGGATGACTTTTTTCTAGCAACTTTTGAACCTCTGAAGTTGCTTGTTCCCTGTAAAGGGGTGGTACGTCTGGGATTTTTCTTAGGGTTTTTGGGAAGGAGGTGAATGGTATGATATATCCTCTGGAAATTATTCTCTGTACCCAATTTGTTGTTGGAGATTTTTAGTCAGGCGTAGGGATACAGGAATAAGCGACCCCCAATTGACTCCAGAGTAGGACAGTCGGGCTTCCCTTCAGGGACGTTGGTAAGGCTGACCAGAGAACTGATCTCTGTCACCTTGATGTTGCGGGCTCCCTCTGCCATGAGAGTGGCGTCTTCTGTTATTACCCCCTCCTCTGCCTCTAAAGGGGGTATCACCATGGGTGTCTGGAAAGGCTGTGAGAGATTTTCAGAACCACATCTTGCCTCCCTTAGTGCCTTTGGTATAAGGCTGCATAGGGGTGACAAAACGGACTCCAACGGCAGACAGTCTTCCCGTCTTGTTCACTCCTGGTGAGACTTTCCTTCACTTTAGGCCCGAAGAGACCGGTGCCATCGAATGGGGCATTGATGAAAGAAGACTTGTGGGGTTCCGCGAAGGAACATAGGCGCATCTGGGACTGTCTACATAAGGCGATTCCTGAACCTGCAACCCTACTTGAACCCTCGGCTGCATACGAAATGAGCCTCATGGATGAGTTTACTATGGAGTTAAGGGTAGCAAGCTGGGTAGTCACTTTGTCGGCAACTTCCGTAGCTACAGAACCCTGGAGAGCATCTCCTAACTCCTTGAGGAGATATCTCTGTAGTCTAGTAAAGTGGGTCAGGTAGTTCAGCGATCACAATGAAAATGTCGCTGAACTGAAGATGCGTTTCCAGTATCGGTCCATAACCCTAGAATCGCTGTTAGGGGGATGGACCGATGAAGAAGTCTCGGATAATTCCTTTTTGATGGCTGCTGCCACCACCATGGCATCAACAGGCACTCCTTTAGTCAGAAACTGCTTATCCGCAGGGGCATAGATGAATTTATTAGGCCTCCGGGGAACAGGCTCCGTCGTGCCCGGTGACTCACACGCCCTAAGAGAAATCAGCTGCGTGAGCTTATCGTAGGGTGGAGACACCCAAGAGGTGGAAGGCTGAGACCCAAAAGCCTTCAGTAGCACTGACTCATCCTCAGTAGGGCTTTTGGACTGCCAATCACCCCTCTGCCTAAGGATTTTAAGTATCTCTGCAAAGGAGATATCCTCAGAGGGGGATCGTGGGGACCCTTCTGACTAATCTAAGTCAGTGTCTGATGTCAGAGACTCCTGTAGGGAGTCCAAGTGTCTCCTCTTACACACCCTCTTCCTAGGAAGCTCTTCAGTGGGGATTTCTGGAGAAGTCTCGGAAGAGCAAGGAACACCCTGTGGGGTTATCTGAGGCTCAGGTTCTCGAAGCTGGGCTGGGATGACAGGAACAGAAGCAGACCCAGGAGCTATAAGGGAAGAGGAGGCTAGACCTGAAGTTGAGATGGTCATTGGGGACAAAGCTCTCCTCTTGGTTCCGACAGCCTCATGACTCCGACATGACGGAGCCAAAGTCCCCAAAGGAACCGCCAGCTCCCTCTGCACCGAGGTCGCAAACCCGAAGGCCGAGGGGAGAGAGGGAGAGGGGAGGTCGCGGGCGACAAGTCGTGCGGGTGCCTCCCTCCCTGAGAGGCGAGCCACTGGCCGCAGAGGCGCCAGAGCCACGGCCGGGCGCCGATGATGGCCGGAGCTGGAGCCGAGCAGGCGCTTGCTCCGGCCTGACTCCACGCAGGTCTGCCCCTCCAGGTCTGCCCCTGTGGCTGTACCGTGTGGGTTCGGGGAGGAGGCCAGTGGTCTTGGGTAACAGTGGTCTTTGAGCAGACAGCAACAGTCGGAGTCCCAACTTCACAGCCTTCAGCAGCCCTTCAGCAGCTTCTCAACCACCAAATCATCCAAAGGCAACACAAGAGATTTTATAGAACAGAAAGAAAGATTTTAAAGAAGGGAGAAGCTGAAGAAGGGGGGATCCAGGACATAGGGCGGCAGGCGGCTCCAGGGGACATAGGTCGGCTCAACAAGCAGGTCAACAGTCAATTCAGCAGATTCTCCCAATTTTGCAGTCTGCTCGATTCTGCTTGCAACCTTCGTACCAAAGATTTTTAGGAACTAGAGGGGGACTAAGCCCCACCATCCTGCAGGGACAAACCAGCAATATCCTGGCTGTTGAGCAGGCCTCTATTATTTCAATTTTCATCTCGAGCAAAACCTCTCGATCTAAAACATGACATATGCTACATGACTTCTGAGATGATGCTCTGAGTAACAATATATAATGATCAATATGATTCTGAACAATATATTTTTCAGACAATGTGGTTTTTTGACATTTTTGCCTGATTTGTGGACATTTTGTCCTGTCACATCCTTCCGCTTGTCCTAAAACTAAAATTTTAAAGAAATTATTTTATAAAAAAAAAATTTGTTAAAAGTTACAGTTTTGTACAACAAAAAAAAAAGATGTAGCACAGTTTTGTAATTACCATAAAATGTAGCAGTCCCATAGGGTCCCCATAAATGGTCCTACAAATGGCCAGTCCTGTCCTCCTTCGCCGGCCTGGTCCTGCCGGCTCACTTCACCTGTCTGGCCCGGCTGGAAGGCCGACTTATTCCGACACCATAGGCACAGGCATTCTTGTAGCAAGGCACATTCCTCTTGCCAGGGTGCCGCGTTTTGCCTGGCTAAATAGGGAAATGCCAATGATTCCAAAATTTGATAAGCACCAATGAAAAAAAATGTACAAATACACCATAAGAGATCCCCCAGCTAGCTATTAGGGGCAAATACCCTAGGAGTACCACAGAGGGGAAGGAGGGTGGGTAATCCTGACTGCAGATGCTATCCTGTTCGGACATCTACATTTATGGTAGGTACAAAACTGTACTATGTCCTACAAGGATGCATCTGCAGTCCTTACAAATGGGTAGAATACCATAGCCAAACTGGGGGAGGAGGAAAAATAAAGTTATGGTGTAGTTAGGATCCCTTGCAAAACAGCAGTGGCAAAACCTGCTCGGGATCTAGAGTATAAAGGCAAGTTATAATGCTTGGCCAATGTATGCACGGAGCTCCAAGTAGCAGCCTCTAAAATGTCCTTGGTAGCCACTCCACGTAAGAAGGCTGTGGTAGTGGCTGTAGCCCTTGTAGAGTGAGGCCTGATGTTCTCTGGAGTTTTCTTTCCATGGTAGGAGTAACAAAATCTGATGCAATTTCCTATCCACTTGGAGATTGTCTGTTTTGAAATTGCTTTTCCTTCCCTTCCTGTTGCATATGCTACCAGTAGCTGGTCAGTTTTTCTATTGCCCTTGGTCCTGTCCAGGTAGTAGCGTAATTGTCTATGTACATCCAAGGTATGCAGCAGTCTTTCTCCCCTGTTCTGTGGGTTGGGGAAGAATGTAGGTAGGTGGATAGCCTGATTTAAAGAAACTCTGGAGACCACCTTAGGCATAAAGGAAGGATTTGTTCTCATGGACACTCTATCTTGATGGAAGATCAGGAAGGGTTGTACTGCCATTAATGCCTGAAGTTCAGATACCCTTCTTGCTGAAGTGATTGCCAGCAGGAAAGCAGTCTTCCATGATAAGTATTGTAATTCTGCTGTTGCTGCTGGTTCGAAAGGAGGAAGTGTCAATTTTTCTAGCACAAAGTTCAAGTCCCATGCTGGCAATGGTGGCTTCCTAGGAGGCTTTACATTTTAATTCCTCTCAGAAACTGTCTGAGCAGAGGATGTGAGAAGACAGGAGGATCCAAGTCGTATTCTGCTGAAATAGCTGATGCATGAATCTTGATGGAGGAATAGGACAGGCCTGTGTGGAAGAGCTCTGTCAAGTATTCCAGGATGTTGGCTATGTTTACCAGTGACACATCTTCTCCTTTTGCAGTACTCCAAATGAGATATCTTTTCCATTTTGCTGAATAATTTTTTCTTGTTGAGGGTCTGCAAGCCTCAAGGATAATGTCTTTAACCCTTTGGGATAAATTTGGGTTAATTGGTCTTATGCAATGCTCCTGGCCAGTCAGCTGCAGAGTTTTCAGGTTTGGATGCAGATTGTTGTAGTTGTTCTGTGTTAACAGCAAGGGAACCCGGGGTAGTGGCCATATTTGTTCCCGAGACATGCTCCTCAGTAATGGGTACCAATGTTGCCTTGGCCAGTCTGGAGCTATCAGAATGATCCTTGGACGGTCCTCTTTGATCTTCAATAGCACCTTGTGCATCAAAGGAAGTGGTGGGAATGCATATGCTGTCAGGTTTTTCCAACTGAAGGATAGGGAGTCCACCTTCCAAGCAAGTGGGTGGTACGTCCTTGTGCAGAATTTCTTTAGCTGGTGATTGCGTGGGGATGCAAATAAGTCTATTTCTGGAAGCCCCCATTTTCTTGTAATGGTTTTGAAGATGTCCGGATGCAGCATCCATTCGTGGGCATCCGTGGTAGTCCTGCTTAATAAGTCTGCCAGAATGTTTTCTTTTCCTGGTACAAAAATTGCTTTTAACTGAATGCTGTAGCTCAGGGCCACATTCCGGAGGTCCAGTGCCATCCGGCAAAGAGGATACGAATGTGTGCCTCCCTGTTTGTTGATGTACCACATAACTGTGGTGTTGTCTGTCCTTATCATCAATTGACCTTGTTGGAGAAATGGTCTGAATGCCTGAATTGCCAGTTTTACTGCCAGCATTTCCTTTAGATTTATGTGTAGGTGCAGCTGGTCTTGAGTCCATAAGCCTTGTATGCACTTGTCCAGCATGTGGGCGCCCCAACCGAGGTCTGAGGCGTCCGTCGTGATGGTTTGGCTTGGTTGAGTACTGTGGAAGGGCAATCCTGTGTTTGATTGACAAGCCTGAGCCCACCATAGGAATTCTTGCTTCAGGCATGGAATAATTGGAATCTGGGTTTCTAAGCTGTGCTTGTGTTGAGACCATAAATTCCTTAGGTACCACTGTAGTTTTCTCATATGCAGTCTGGCATGAGGAACCAATATTATGCAGGATGCCATGAAGCCCAAGGCTTGCAGTACTTTTCTTGCTGTCAGATGGTTCTGCTTTGTTAATGCCAAGAAGTAGAGAGGTAGCTGCTCCTGTTTTTCTACTGTTAGGATGCCATTTGCTTTGATGTGTCCAACTCTGCACCCAAAACGGTTATTCTTTGGGATGGTATCAGCCTTGACTTTTTTATATTGACTGTGTATCCCAAGGCTTGTAGCAGGTAAAAGACCCTTTGTAAGTCTTCTGCTAGCTTGTTTTTGTTGTCCGCTTGTATCAGGCAGTCGTCCAGGTAGGGGTAGATTTGGATTCCCTGAAGCCTGCAATGAGCAATTACTGATGCCAGGCATTTCGTGAACACTCTGGGCGCAGTAGATAAGCCAAAGGGCAATGCTGAGAATTGATAATGCTCTGATCCTGCAAGAAATCTGAGGTATCTTCTGCAATTTGGTCGTATGGGGACGTGCAGGTATGCCTCCTTGAGATCTAGAGTTACCAGCCAAGACTCCTTGCCCAGCATGGGAAGAAGCTGCTGTAGAGTCAGCATTTTGAATTTTGGAACAATGAGGAATGTGTTTAAAGCGGACAGGTCGAGAATAGGTCTCCATTTGCTTTCTTTTCTTGGTACCAGGAAGAGTATGGAGTAAAATCCCTTTCCTTGCTCCATAGATGGTACCTTTTCCACAGCTCTCATCTTTAATAATTGGGATATTTGTTTTAGAGCTTCTGCCTTTTGATTTGGAGGTAGGTTTGGCATTCCTCTCTTCCTGGTAGAGTATGGAAGTGAAACCTGTAGCCTTGGTCTATTGTCTGTAAAATCCACTTGTCTCTTGTGATGTAATGCCAGTTTATTGAAAATAAGGCTAGCTTCCCGCCTAAAGGTGCTTCTAGTTGCTCCCTGGTAGGCGGTGCCAGAGCCAAGTCACTGTGATTGTCCTGTAGTTGTGGTGGTGGCTGTGTCCGTGGCTGTACTTTGCTGGTTGTTACTCTGCCACTGGCGTCCCCTGTAGGCACCCCTGGATTGGTTTCTGCCTCTTGAACGCCTATTCCTGACCCTCTGAGCTCTGGATGAGTCTGGAAAGGACCAATTATTGGAGGGCCAATTCCTGCTAAACCTTGGCGGTTGGACCTGTAAGAAATCTTTTACTGTTTGGACAGATTTTGCCTTCTCTTCCATCTTCTTCAGCACCTGTTGTGCAGGAGAGCCAAACAAATTGATCTTATCCATAGGTGCATCTAATAGTTTGGACTTGACATGGTCTGGTAAGGCCTGCTCTTTTAACCATGCATGCCTTCTGATAACTGTGCCAGTCATGGCTGATCTAAAGGAAGCCTCCAGTGCATCATAGCCGCATTTTAAGGAATGGTTACTGACTTGCTGAATGTTATGTACCATTTCCTGAACAGATTTTTTGTCTAATGATTCATCAGAGGACAGTTTTTTGGTTAACTGGTCTAGCATAAACTCTTGATACTGGATCATGTGGAATTGACAGTTCAAGGCCCTAGCTGAAAGAGTAGCAGAAGTGTAAACTTTTTTACCCCATCTCTCTAAGGATCTGGATTCCCTTTCTGAGGGGAGGGGGTTCTTAGCAGAAGTAGCTGCTACAGCCTTAGGTCCTTGGGAGATAGTCTCGGGATCTGCAAAAGGAGCCTTATACAAATGGTAATGTGTGTCCGGGACCCTGTAGTATCTATCAGGCTTAGCAGGGGCCGGAGGTAGAGAATCAGGAGCAGTACAAGCATCATTAAATGCATCATCTACAACAGAAAGAACTGGAGGTATGGCTAAAGGCCTATGTTGTGGTAAATGCAGAAAGGTTCTAAGCCTTTTTCTGGAGTCTGAAAAATCCTGGCCCTGCCACTGAAATTGTTCCCTCATAGCATGCAAGGTTTCCCCAAAGGAAAATTCCTCAGGCGGAGAGGCAGAAGGGATGGACTCTTCAGCATCAGAATCTTCATAAGGGGAGAAAGGAGCCTCTGGAGGGTCCGAATCATCTGAATCATCAGAGGAATCATCTGTAGAAAGTGGCTGAGGGGGCTCTGCTCTAGGCCTCTTCTCTGGAGGAGGCTGAGAGGCCCTGTCTGGTTGAGGTTGGGATCCCCGGATTAAAGAAATGAGATCCTCTGCTAAACTAAGCATTTGAGAACTAGAGCTGGGCCTGTGAGAGGGGGTCTTAGCAGGCACAGTCTTAGTAGCTTTAGCTGCTTTAGCCCTGGCAAAGGCCATAATGGACATGGCTGCAGGTGGCCTAGCAGCTCCAAGTGCAGGGGTTGAAATATCCAAGGGAATAGTGTCAGATAATTCCTGAGAAACTGCAACAGCAGGTGGGTTTTCTGAAGCCGATTCCACCAGGCTGGAAGAGGCCTCGGTAGAAGGTAAGTTTTCGGCTGAAGGAAGAACCGCTTGCTCGGTTTCAGCCGAAACCGAGACACTCGCGGTTGGCTTAACCGCGGTTTCAGCCGAAGCCGCGGACCGCGAGTGTCGGTCCTTTTCCTTGCACTTTTTAGAAATTTGCGTAGTCGGAGGATCCGACGGCATAATATAAGCAAAATCGGAGCCAAAAAACTCCTCAGCAAATTCAGACCGACGTCTAAGCGTCCACCGGTTAAAAGAAGCACAGGCTAGACAAGCTGCTACGTCGTGGTCTGGGCCTAAACAGGGTAAGCAATAAGAGTGGAAATCTTTATGAGGTATTTGTTTCCCACAAGTTAAACAGTTATTCACTTTTTCTGACATCGGCTGAGGCAAGAAAAAGTCCCCAACGGGGTACTTAGCTTTTTAGAAGTCTTCGAAGTAGTATTCAGTAGTAGTAATCTCTAGTTCTGACCGACCGGCACTTGTGAACAGCTTCTGCTTCGGGCGCCACGCGGCAAGAAAGACTGAGGAAAATGGCGTCGGCTGATGCCTTTATACCCGAATAACTGCAGCTATGACGTCGGGTGAAGTGCGACACCAGCCGAGGCCAGACCCAGACTTTGGAATCCGGCCGACCGAGGGGCTGCCTGACGACAGGACAACCCATTTGTAAGGACTGCAGATGCATCCTTGAAGGACATCTGCAGTTAACTATAGACTTAGTTGTTAATTCACAACTACGCCCTGACATGTAGGCCCAGGGGGCACTTAACTAACAAAAAACTACACTTTCCTAATACAAAGCTAAGATGGGAAAAAGGGGTAAACAGTAAATAACAATAAATAAAAATTAGTTATTTGTAAAAAAGAATTTAACTTGCGTAAATCCTTTTTTTCTCCAAAAAGGAATTGAGCTCTGGAAACGCACGAGATCTGTGCCATGGCAAACTAGATCTGAGGTATTCCAGGCAGTGCATCATGGGATAAGGGGCTAGATCTCAAGCTTTTGGTAAACCTCGAGCTTGCTAAGGGCCGTGTCGGAGCTGAGGGATCGGCTCCGAACCAATCAGTGATGAATGAAAGGCGAGATTGAACAACTTCACATTAAATATTTTTTATTATTTTTTTTAACTTAAGACGAGTTTAAGTTCTCTACTTCTACTACTTTTGTCTGATCTGATTAATATACAGTGATTCTAGAGATATATGGACTGAAAATCTTCCGCACAGAAAAGTTTCTTGCACTGAAATACATGAACATCTGATACACATCTTCCTATTTGCCAATGACACGGTACACTCAGGTTTGCTTACAATATGGCTTTACATGTGCCTTCTCTCATTTGCTGTATACCAGTGCAGTAGAATGCAGCCTTAGCTACATCTCACCTGCAGAGAAAGGATAAATACTTTCTTCAAAACAAAAGCACACACTCGCTTGTGCTTGCACACATGTACATGCATACACACAAAAGTACACGCACTATACATAAATATGTATATATCCACCAATTTAAACTATACAGCATTTTTTAAGATGGATTCTCCCCTCTCAAAATATGAGGCGCACGTGCACACACAAACATGTATTTTACCTCATCCTTTTCCACTGTGGCGTCACTCAATAATCTCACATCTTCATGGACATCAAAATTAAAAAGTGGGCCTGTGAATAAAGGAAGCAAAAATTACACAACTGTTGCAGCAAAACCAAGTATGCGCTACAGACATTCAAGGATTGGTCAGGTTATTATGCAGCTACTTTTTGGCTGCAGTCTCTGCCCCAAAACACTTATAGACTATAAATAACATAAAACAAGTTTCAAGTACTTGCCTTAACAGAATAGGTTTGCTACGTAAAGAACATTCAAAGACCAAAAACCATATTCCTCATTTTCAAGATGGCACAATAGAAAACTATCTACTGAATACTTAGATTAAGTGTGTCATTTACACACTAACAATTCAACAGTTCTTAATGAAGAATGCATTAAGTTAGGTCTACACTTATAGGCATAATGACTACAGTTCCATAAACAGAATTATTACAAGACACACCATACAGAGTTACTGCGGTCTGAAGTGAGAATATGGGCATTGGATCAGGTCACTGTTTGTGAAGCCCATAAATGTACTATACAAAAAGAACATGCACAAAGACCTGTGGGATGATGCTATTAAATTATTTGGCAGCATAGAGCAAGGAAAAAAAGCCAAAATAGCACATCTAACTACTCTGCTTTAAGCTTTAGCGTATATTTGAAGCAGCTTTAAATTAGCTACAACCTAAAATAATACAGTTCTCTGAGCACTGTAAATACTATTAATGTAAAGTTATATAGTTAACTTGCTTAAATATCTAAATCTTTGTTTACCGTATTTACGTTTCTACTAGTGTTCCGCATTTATTTATAATGTCTGTTACTATAACTGGCATCTGTATTGCATTCTGAAAGCACCTCTTCAGCTGAACCTATAACTGGTCCACATGGATCAGTGCTTTAAGACAAAAACTAAAAGCAAACCGTGTACTTCTGCACAAAAAAGCCAGCTGAGAAAGTATCACAAGTAAGCTGTGCACTCATACAGGTTTGTAGAACAGAAGCAGTGGTCCAAATTCTTAGAAAAAGGTTACTTCAAATAAAACAATTTGGACAAAAGTCAATTAAGCTGGGAAAAAAAAACAGCTGATGACTAAAACTTTAAAGGAAGTTTTACACACTAGGGTAGGCAGTCACAGATACCATTCTGGAGTAGTGAAGGATCACTGACATCACAGTTGTATCTTTTTCAGTTTTAACAAATTTGTTTGCCTTTTAACATAGAGCAGATTTGACTGTAATTAAAGATTTATATACTCATCTATTTAAAGGTCCCAAGAAAGCTGATCTGGGCAATGGTTCAAGTGAAAGAATCATTGGTAGAATTAGTGCAAGCAATGTACAAGGACCCAATGAACTGAGTAGGAAAATACAGCTGTGTACACTTACCATAAATGTAGATGTTTGAGTGTATTCACTGTTGCAGTCATTACATTTGGGTTATTTGCTTGCAGTAGCCCTCAGTCGGCCTGATTAACAGTCTTGGGTCCTCCGTCAGTTGCTGTCTCTTCTTCCGTGACGTCAGGTCATCAGGAGTATAAAACATGCAGCCGACGTCATTACATCAGTTTTTCTTGCCCCAGACGTCAGGTGCCCCTCTAATGGGAAGCAATTAAATCTATAAATATACAAGGTTATACCTCAAACAAAAATGCAAATACACCAAAAAGCTTTTAAGCATTGAAAAGGAGAGAAGAGTTACAGCCAAACGAAGTCAGGGTGCTGGAGGGAGGGTAAAGTACAGTTTTGTACCTACCATAAATGTAGATGTCCGATAGGTATGCATCTGCAGTCATAACATATGGGTTGTCCTGCCTCAGGCAGCCCTTCCGTCGGCCGGATTCCAAAGTCTGGGTCTGGCCTCGGCTGATGTTGCACTTTCCCCGACGTCAGAGCTTCTGTGGTATACAGGCATCAGCCGACGCCATTTTCCTCAGTGTTTCTTGCCCCAGATGCCAGGTGCCCTCTAGGAAGGCTAAATTTGGATAAATGTTGAAAATTCCAAACAGTAGCAAACAATATATATATATATATATATATATATATATATATATATATATACATATATACATACAAACAAATACACCATAATAGATTCCCCCAGCTAGCTGAAGAAGGGGTAAGCACCCTAGGAGTACCACAGAGGGGAAGGAGGGTGGGTAATCCTGACTGCAGATGCATACCTATCGGACATCTACATTTATGGTAGGTACAAAACTGTACTATGTCCTTCAAGGATGCATCTGCAGTCATAACATATGGGTAGAATACCATAGCCAAACTGGGGGAGGAGGTACTAAGATAAGGATGGTGTAGTTAAGATCCCTGTAAAACTGCAGTTGCAAAACCTGCTCGGGATCTGGAGTATAAAGGTAGATTGTAATGCTTGGCAAATATATGCACGGAGCTCCAAGTAGCAGCTTCTAAAATGTCCTTGGTAGCCACCCCTCGTAGGAAAGCTGTAGTGGTGGCTGTGGCTCTTGTGGAGTGAGGCCTGATATTTTCAGGAGCTGTCTTTCCATGAAAAGAGTAGCAAAAACGAATGCAATTTCCTATCCATTTTGAAATTGTCTGTTTGGAAATTGCTTTTCCTTGCACTCCAGTTGCATATGCTACAAAAAGTTGGTCAGTTTTTCTGCTGGTTTTAGTTCTGTCCAGATAGTAGCGTAGTTGTCTGTGTACATCCAAGGTGTGCAATAGTTTTCCCCCCCTGTTCTGTGGGTTAGGGAAGAACGTAGGCAAATGAAAAGCTTGGTTCAAGGATACCCTGGATACCACCTTTGGCATGAAAGTAGGATTGGTTCTCAGAGACACTCTATCCTGGTGAAAAATAAGGAAAGGCTGCACTGCCATTAGTGCCTGTAACTCGGATACTCTTCTTGCTGAAGTGATTGCCAGAAGGAAAGCAGTTTTCCAAGATAAGAACTGTAAGTCTGCTGATGCTGCTGGTTCAAAAGGGGGTAATGTTAATTTTTCCAGCACAAAATTGAGATCCCATGTAGGCAGAGGGGTTCTCCTTGGAGGTTTTACATTTTTGATCCCTCTTAAAAATTGTCTGAGGAGAGGGTGAGAGAAGATAGGTGGATCCATGTTGTACTCTGCTGAAATTGCTGAAGCATGAATCTTAATGGAAGAATAGGACAGGCCATTGTGGAACAGTTCTGCTAAATATTCTAGGATGTGTGCTAGGTTTGCCAGTGTGATATTTGTACCCTTTGATGCGCTCCAAATGAGGAATCTCTTCCATTTAGCTGAGTATGTCTTCCTTGTGGAGGGTCTGCGAGCCTCCAGGATAATGTCCTTGACCCTCTGAGATAAAACAGTTTTGTTTTGTTTTAAGCAATTTTCCAGGCAGTTAGTAGCAGTGTTTTCAAGTTTGGATGCAGGGTCTTGAAGTTGTTCTGCGTTAGAAGAAGAGGCCATAGGGGTAGAGGCCATGAGTTCGCCAGAGACATGCTTCCCAGTAGCGGGTACCAGTGCTGCCTTGGCCAGTCTGGAGCTATTAGTATCACCTTTGGCTGTTCCTCCCTGATCTTCAGTAGAACTTTGTACATCAATGGGAGAGGTGGAAAAGCATACACTGTTAGGGCATTCCAGCTGAAAGAGAGCCCTCCAGGCTTGTGGGTGGTATACTCTTGAGCAGAATTTCTTCAGTTGGTGGTTGAGTGGGGAGTCGAACAAGTCTATCTCTGGCATTCCCCATTTGCTTGTTATGATTTTGAAGATGTCTGGATGCAGCATCCGTGGTAGTTCTGCTTAGGCTGTCTGCTAATGAATTCTCTTTTCCTGGCACGAATTTGGCCTGCAGCTGGATGTTGAGATTCAGGCCTAGGTTCCACAGATCCATTGCCATCCGGCATAGAGGGTAGGAATGCGTGCCTCCCTGTTTGTTTATGTACCACATGACTGTGGTGTTGTCTGTCCTTATCAGCAGATGTCCTTGCTGGAGGAATGATTTGAATGTCTCGATTGCATGTTTTACTGCCAGCATCTCCTTTAGGTTTATGTGCAAGTTCAGCTGGTCCTGAGACCATAGGCCTTGGATACACTTGTCCTCCATGTGTGCTCCCCATCCTAGGTCTGAGGCGTCCGTGGTGATGGTCTGCCTTGGTTGTGGTTTGTTGAAAGGCAACCCTCTGTTGGACTGACAGGCCTGAGCTCACCACAGGAATTCCTTTTTCAGGCATGGAATGATTGGTATCATGGTTTCTAGACTGTGCCTGTGTTGAGACCATACATTCCGTAGGTACCATTGTAATTTTCTCATATGTAGCCTGGCATGCGGGATCAAGATTATGCAGGATGCCATGTAACTCAGGGCCTGCAGGACTTTCCTTGCAGTGAGCTGAGTTTGTCTTGTCAAAGCCATGAAGTAGACTGGGAGTTGCTTTTGTTTTTCTTCTGTGAGAAAAGCCATCTGAGTCATCGTGTCCAGATCCGCACCCAAAAATGTTATCCTTTGGGATGGCACTAGTCTTGACTTCTGGATGTTGACTGTGTATCCCAAGGCCTGTAACACATGCATGACATAGGCCAAATCCTTTATTAGTTTTGTCTTGTTGTCCGCTTGTATTAGGCAGTCGTCCAGGTATGGATAGATTTGAATTCCCTGAAGCCTGCAATGTGCAATTACTGATGCCAGGCATTTTGTGAATACTCTGGGCGCAGTAGATAAGCCAAAGGGCAATGCTGAGAATTGATAATGCTCTGATCCTGCAAGAAATCTGAGGTGTCTTCTGCAATCTGGTCATATAGGGACGTGCAGGTATGCCTCCTTGAGATCTAGAGTCACCAGCCAAGACTCCTTGCCCAACATGGGAAGAAGTTGCTGTAGGGTCAGCATCTTGAATTTTGGCACAATGAGATATGTGTTTAGTGCAGACAAGTCGAGAATAGGCCTCCATTGGTTTTCTTTTCTTGGTACAAGGAATAGTCTGGAATAAAATCCTTAGCCGTGTTCCATAGATGGTACCCTTTCTATAGCTTTCATCTGAAGTAAATTGTGGATTTGTCTTAAAGCCTCTGGCTTCTGGTTTGGTGGAAGGTTTGGCATTCCGCTCCTTCTTGGAAAAGTGTGGAAGTGAAACCTGTATCCTTTGTCTATGGTTTGCAATGTCCATTTGTCTTTTGTAATGCAATACCAGTTTTTCAAGAATAAAGACAGCTTTCCCAAGGGTGCTTCCAGTTGTTCCCTGGTAGGCGGAATCAGAGTCAAGTCATCGTGTCTGTCCTGTGGAAGTGGTTGTAGTTGCAGCTGTGGCACTACTCCTCTGGTTGGCAGGCTGCCACTGACGACCCCTGTAGGCACCCTTTGATTGACCTCTGCCTCTTGGGCCTATTCCTGCCCCTCTGTGCTCTGGAGGTGTCTGGAAAGGACCAATTCTTTGAAGGCCAGTTTCTGCTGAACCTCGGAGGTTGAACCTGCAGAAAATCCTTTACTGTTTGCACAGATTTTGCTTTTTCTTCCAGTTTCTTTAGAATCTCCTGTGCAGGGGAGCCAAATAAACTTTGTTTCTCCATTGGAGCATCTAGGAGTTTAGCCTTGACATGGTCTGGCAAGGATTGCTCTTTTAGCCAGGCATGTCTTCGAATTACTGCCCCAGTCATAGCTGATCTAAATGAAGCCTCCAGTGCATCATAGCCACATTAAGAAATGATTACTGACCAGCTGAGAGATGTGTACCAAATCCTGAAGGGACTTTTGGTCTAAAGGTTCAGTAGAAGAAAGCTTTTTATTCAGCTGATCTAACAAATATTCCTGGTACTGTATCATGTGGAATTGACAGTTTAATGCCCTGGCAGAAAGAGTAGCAGATGTATAAACCTTTTTCCCCATCTCTCTAATGCTCTTGACTCTCTTTCAGAGGGTAGGGGTTTTTTGGCAGTGGCAGCTGCAACACCTTTTGGGCCCTGAGATATAGTTTCTGGGTCTGCAGCATGGGCTTTATACAAATGGAAGTGAGAATCCGGGACCCTGTAATATCTGTCAGGTTTGGCAGGGGCCGGGGGAAGAGAGTCAGGGGCAGAACTGACATCATTATATGCATCATCAACTACAGTTATCACAGGTGGTATGGCTAAAGGCCTATGCTAAGTGTAAAAAGGTTCTTAATCTTTTTCTAGAATCAGAGAAATATTGACCCTGCCATTGAAAGTGTTCCCTCATTGAATGCAAAGTTTCCCCAAAGGAAAATTCTTCAGTAGGGGAGGCAATAGGAATAGAGTCTTCTGCATCTGAATCCTCATAAGGAGAATATGGCCCTTCCTGATGGTCTGATAAATCAGATCCATCCGAGGAGTAATCTGAGGAGAGAGGTTCAGGGGGTTCAGTCCTAGGCCTTTTGTCAGGAGGAGGGTGGGAGGCCCTGTCTGGGTGAGGTTGGGAACCCCTAATCATGGATATAAGGTCCTCAGCAAGGCTGAGAATCTGAGAACTTGAGGAAGGTCTCTGAGAAGTAGTTTTTGCAGGTAAGGCTTTTGAAATTTTAGCTGCTTTAGCTCTGGAGAAGGCCTTAATAGACATAGAAGCAGGGGGCCTAGCTGCCCCACGTGCAGGAGTAGAAATGTCCAATGGAATGGTGTCGGACAATTCTTGTGCGCTTGCTTCTTCGGTAGGGATTTCTGTAGCCGATGCAGCCGGGGCCTCTCTGGCCTCGGTTGTCGGAGGTATGTTTTCGGCAGAAGTAAGAACCGAGGACTCGGTTTCAGCCGAAACCGAGACACTTGCGGTAGGCCTAACCGTGGTTTCATCTGAAAGTGTCGGTCCTTTCCCTTGCGTTTTTTGGCTAAATGTGTAGTCAGAGTCTCCGACGACATTTTATATGCAAAAGCGGATCCAAAAAAACTCTTCTGCAAACTCCGACCGACGTCTAAGAGTCCGTCGGTTGAAGGAGGCACAGGCTAAACAAGCTGATACGTCGTGGTCTGGGCCTAAGCAAGGAAGGCAGTAAGAGTGGAAATCCTTATGAGGTATTTGTTTCCCACAGGTTAAACAATTATTTACTTTGTCTGACATCGGCTGAGGCAAGAAAGAGTCCCCAACAGGGTACTTAGCTTTTTTTAGAAGTCTTCGGTAGCTGAAATCTCTGGATCTGACCGACCGGCACTTGCGAACAGCTTCTGCTTCGGGCACCGCGCAGCAAGAAAGACTGGGGAAAATGGCGTTGGCTGATGCCTTTATACCCTAGAAGCTTTGACGTCGGGGAAAGTGCAACATCAGCCGAGGCCAGACCCAGACTTTGGAATCCAGCCGACCGAAGGGCTGCCTGAGGCAGGACAACCCATATGTTATGACTGCAGATGCATCCTTGAAGGACATCCAGGACTGCAATAGTGAATACGCACGAACATCTACATTTATGGTAAGTGTACACAACTGTACTATGTTCTTCGTGTTTCACTGTTGCAGTCATTACATTTGGGTAGATTCCCAAAGCTATGGATGGGAGGAGGAATTTAGATAGTATTAGGACCAGCTATAAGGCCCTGCACAACTGCAGTGGCAAAGCCAGCTCTGGATTTAGAGAAAGTTGGCAAATGGTAATGCTTGGTGAAAATATGTACAGAACTCCAGGTAGCAGCTTCTAGGATGTTCCTGGTAGGTATGCCTCTGAGAAAGGCTGTACAGGTAAGATGCAGTCCTGGCTGAGTGGGATCCGATCCCCTGTGGGATAGGTTTTCCATGGTGCTTATAGCAGAAATGAATGCAATGGCCTATCCATTTGGAGATGGTTCGCTTTGAAATAGCCTTCCCCTCTGTCCCTGCAGCAAATGCCACCAGCAGTTGTTCAGATTTCCTTTGAGGTTTAGACCTGTCCAAGTAGAATCTAAGCTGTCTGTGCATATCTAAGGAGTGCAGTATTCATTCCCCTTTGTTCTGTGGATTAGAAAAGAAGGTAGGCAAATGAATGGACTGATTTAAAGGCCACACTGGATACCCACTTTTGGCATGAAAGAGGGATTGGTCCTGAAGGACACCCTGTCCGCATGAAAGATGATGAAAGGCTCCACTGCCATAAGGGCCTGTAATTCAGATACCCTTCTTGCAGAAGTGATGGCTAAAAGGGAAGCTGTTTTCCAAGAAAGAAATTTTAAATCTGCAGAAGCAGCTGACTCGAAACAAGAAGGGTGAGCTTCTCCAATACAAAGTTAAGGTCCCAGGCTGGAGTTGGAGCTCTCCTGGGTGGTCTTAAATTTATGGCCCCTCTGAGGAACTGCTTGAGTAGTGGAAGAGAGAAGAGGGGAGGTTCTGTGTTATAATGAGCTGAAATGGCTGAGGCGTGAATTTTTATTGAGGAAAAAGACAGGCCCTTGTGAAGCATCTCAGTTAAGTATTGTAAAATCTGAGGTAAATTGGGCACTGCTGTGCTCATCCCTTGAGATGAGTTCCAGGCACAGAATCTTTTCCATTTTTCAGCATAAGATGTTCTAGTATTAGGCCTCCTTGCCTCTAAAATGACATCCATCACTGGTTTACTGAGGGATGGTAAAGGAGAGCTTAGGTAATTAGCCAGGATACTAAGTTCAGTGTTTGAAGCTGAGGGTGCAGAATCTGGTTCTCCTGCTGAGACAACAGGGTAGGAGTCTGAGGCAGGTGCCATGGGGCCAACAGTGACACACTGCGCAGGAGGGGGTACACCAGTGTTGGCGTTGTCAGGCGTGTGCAATCAAAATCATCCTTGGTTTGTCTTGCTTGATCTTTAGTAGTACTTTGGAGAGCAGAGGCAGAGGAGAAAAGGCATAAACTGATATTTTTTTTCCAGCTGAAGGACAGAGCATCCACTTTCCAAGCTTGTCTGTGGGGGGTCCTTGCACAAATTTTCTCCAAATGATAGTTCTGGGGGGAGGCAACCAGGTCTATACCTGGGCTCCCCCATTTGCTTGTCAACTTGTTGAAAATCCTTGGTTCCAGTTTCCACTCGTGTGGCTCCATGAGGGTTCTGATTAGTCCATCTGCCAGTGTATTTAGTTTTCCTGGCAGGAATTGCACTTGTAGATGTACTTGGTAGCTCAAGGCTGTGTTCCACAATGCCATGGCTAGTCTGCAGAGGGGGTAAGAATGTGTACCCTCCTGCTTGTTTATGTACCACATAACAGTGGTGTTGTCCATCTTTACCATTAATTGTCCTGGAAGAATGTGGTCCTTGAAGGCTGTCAGAGCATTCTGTACAGCAAACATTTCTTTATGATTGATGTGAAGTTGCATTTGAATTGGGTTCCATTTGCCCTGAATGCACTTCCCTGCCAGGTGTGCCTCCCATGCATAATCTGATGCATCTGTTAAGGTTTGGGCGGCAGGGGGTAGTGTGAATGGTAGTCCCTTGTTTTGGTGGCAGTTCTCTACCCACCAAAGGAACTCTAGGCGTAGACACGAAATGACAGGAATCATTGCTTCTAGATCCTGAGAATGTTGACACCATAGGCGTTTTAGATACCATTGTGTTTCCTCATATGCAGTCTTGCATAAGGAATTAGAAGAATGCAGGAAGCCATGAAACCCAAGGCTTGAAGTACTTGCCTTGCAGATAGCAGGGCTTTTGTTACCACTTGTTTGAAGTAGGTTGTCAAGTGAATTTGTTTCTATGGCATAAGGAAAGCCATCTGGGAAGTTGTATTCAAGCTTGCTCCCAGGAATAAAATTTGTTGACAGGGTACCAGGTGTGATTTCTTTTCGTTTATGGTGTACCCCAGACAAGTTAGCACCCTCTGTACAAAAGCCAGATGATTCAAAAGTATGTCCTGGTTTTCTGCCTGAATTAGACAATCGTCCAGGTATTGGTCTATTTGAATATTTATTTGCCTGCAAAATGCAATGACTGGAGCTAGGCACTTTGTGAATACCCTGGGCGCAGTAGATAAGCCAAAGGCAGTGCAGGGAACTGATAGTGCGTGTAGCCTGCTTTGAAGCATAGGTATCTTCTACAAGATTCCATGATTGGGATGTGCAGGTATGCTTCCTTTAAATATAGTGTTGCCAACTAGGCATCTTTGCTTAGCATAGGAAGCAACTTGTGAAGAGTCAGCATCTTGAATTTTGGAATCACCAAAAAGGTGTTTAGAGTAGGCAGGGCCAGGATAGGATGCCATGAATTGTCTTTTCTGGGTACCAGGAAAAATCTCGAGTAGAAACCTTGTCCCTTTTTCTCTTCTGGTACCAACTGAATAGCCCCTATGCTTAAGAGAGAAAGTACTTGCTTTTGGGCCTCTGCCCACTGCTTTGGAGGTAGATCAGGCCAACCACTTGGAGTTGGTGATGTGTGGAAGTGAAATCTGTATCCTTGGGACACTATATTTAAAACCCATTTGTCCTGGGTAATGAGTCCCCAGTTCTTTGCATGAAGTGAAATCTTTCCCCCCAAAGGGGCAGTCAGTTGAGAAGTGCTTGGAAGTTTTAAAAAAAGTCATTGAGAAAGTTTACCATAGGGAGGAGTTTTATTACTCCCAAATTTGGAAGTGGAGGCCCCCCACTGCTTAGTCCTGTGCGTCCCCTGGGACTGAAGCCTGGGTGCTCTGCTGGATCTGGGTTTGGACTGAGAAGGTCTGGTAAAGGCAGGAAAGGACCAATTCTTAGAAGGCCAATGCCTACTAAATCTTGGAGGTTGTACTTGTAAAAAGTCTTTAACAGTTTGCATAGATTTAGCTTTTTCCTCCATCTTTTTAAGAACTTCTTCTGTCTTGTTGCCAAACAGGTGGCCCTGATTTAAAGAAGCATCCAGTAATTTCGCTTTAACATGATCTGGCAAGGATTGCTCCTTAAGCCAAGCATGCCTTCTAAGTACAGATCTAGTTACCGCAGCCCTGCAAGATGCCTCTAGTGAATCAAAACCACATTGCAATGTATGTTTACCAACTTGTTCAGCAGAATGCATAAAATCCTGTAAATCCTTACTTTCAGCACAATCAGGAATCAACATAATTTTCTGTTTAAGCAATCCAATAATTTGCAGCTGATACTTTAACATATGAAACTGGCAATTTAAGGCTCTAATGGCCCAAGTTGCAGAAGTGTATACCTTCTTACCCCATCTCTCCAGCGCCCTGGAGTCTCTAGCTTTAATGCCCTTGGGTCCCTGTGAAATGGTTTCAGGATCTGCAGTAGGATTTTTGAAAAGGAACTTGTGAGAGTCAGGAACCCTGTAATATCCATCAGGTTTTCTGGAGGCAGGAGGTAAAGTGTCAGGGGCCATGCTGGACTCCAAAAAGGCATCAACAATGTCCAGTACAGGAGTTATAGCTAAAGGCCTGTGCTGGGGCAGAAGTAAGAAATCCCTAAGCCTCTTTTAAGAATCAGAGAAATCCTGACTTTCCCAACAAAAAAGCTCCCTGAGAGTGTGCAAGGTTTCACCAAAATAGAAATCCTCTGGGGGGGAAGCAGAGGGAATAGAGTCCTCAGCATCAGAATCCTCATAGCTAGATAAGGGTAAATCCTGGTCATCAGAGGAAACAGAAATTTCAGAATCCTGGTCAGAAGTATCATAAGCAAACTCAGTCCTAGGTCTCTTAGAGGGGGAAGGTTGGCTTACCCTGATTAAAGTAATAAGGTCTTCAGTCATTCTTATAATTTGTTCTTTAGGCATAGAGGCCTGACCATGCAGTCTGGGCGTCAGTTTAGGCCTTGAAGAAGAAGATGGCGCCAGTTTACTATGCAAGTCAGTAGGCCTGAATACACTCTCAGAAGCCGGTACCTGCACATCGGCTCCGGACCCATCCATGGGAGAGACATCCGCAGGTTCCACAGTTGAAGCATCTTGCGGCATACCGGACTCTGAATGGGTCTCAGTAGAGGCCTGTGAATCTGAAGTAGCGGGCATCAGTGGCTGCGAAAGCGCCTCACTGAGTACCGATGAACTGGGCGGCCTGTCTCTGTCTTTATCTTTGCGTTTTTTCGGAATGTCGGTAGTCAGATGGCTTACCGAAGACATATCAGGATAACTGAACCAAGCACCAAAAAATTTAGAAGTGCAAATATACCGATGACGGATAGTTCGTGGTTTAAATAAGGCACAAAACCGACAGCGAGGTACATCGTGGTCAGGGCCTAGGCAAGGAATACAGTACCAATTAAAATCTTTATGAGGTATTTGCTTACCACAAGAAATGCAATTATTTACTTTTACTGACATCGGTTTAGAGCAAGAAAAAGTTTCCCCAACGGGGTACTTAGCTTTTAGTTGAAGACTTCGGTTCTGAAACTCGAAAACGAAAATTTCAGGAGGTGACCGATCGGCACTTGCAAACTGCTTCTGCTTCGAGCACCGCACAGCAAGAAAGACTGATGTAATGACATTGGCTGCATGTTCTATACCCCTGACGACCTGATGTCACGGAAGAAGAGACAGCAACCGATGTAGGACCCAAGACTTTGTTAATCAGGCTGACTGAGGGCCACTGCAAGCAGATAACCCAAATGTAATGACTGCAACAGTGAAACACGAAGAACATCAGTGTTTGGTCTCACAGAGAGTTTCCCAAAGTGAGTGGGTGTGCACCAGAGTTCATCAGAATCCACTGCTGTTCACACTGGTGGTGGACTACATTAGCAAACAAGTCTGAAGGGAGAGATCAGCAAAGTTGCTGTATGCAGATGATGTGCCATTACAGGCAAACTCTGAGGAAGAACATCAGCAAAAGATAGGGGAATGAAATGCAAAACTGAAGGCACATGGGATGAAACAGTACATATAAGACAGCTGTAATGACAGCAAATGGGGAGTTTAGATGAAGCTGAGAATTGAGATAGAAGGGAAAATAGTGAAACAGGTTAACAAGTTCAAGTACCATGGGAGGGATGGTCAAGGAGAAGAGAAGTCTGAATGAGAAGATCAAAACTAGACTAAGACGGGCTGCAGCCAAGTGACACAGTGTGAGGTGCAGTATATGACAAAATAATGCCAAGTAAGATGTACAAAGCATGGGGTGTGACCATTACAAGGGTATAGTATGGAAATCTGAGCAGTAAAGGCAGAGAACTTGAGGAAGCTAGAGGTGATGGAGATGAAGTGCTTAAGATGGTTTGGTAGGGTGCATACTATGGGACAGACAAAAGCAGAAGCCAAAGTACTTCCAATTGCAGAAAAGGCTAAAGAGTACAAATTACTGTGGTTCTGGCACACGTGCAAAAAAACAGAAGGCAATCTGGCGAAGAAGATTTGAGACTGACAGGAAGAAGTCAAAAGGAAACAAGGGCGTACAGCAAAGAGGTGGATGGACTGTGTGACAGACATGAGTGTCGAAGAAGGCAGGAGAGTAGCACTGATTAGAGAGAGCAACAGTTGACATAACACCCCAACTCCATGCAGAAAATGGGGAAAAGGGGAGTAATGATAATGATAATCATGTCTTTTTAAATACACGTGCACATCCAAGTATCACACACCATCTCCCAAGTTGTTTATCCTGCCACTGACCACCTTGCAGGAATAGGAGTCATGACTTTTAGCACTCTGCTCATAAAATAAAAAATAAATAAGTAAATAAAAATGGCTGCCTGCTGTTTTACATTTTCCTTACAGCTACCTCAACAATTAGTTGTAATAAGTAAGGCAGTGAAAGAGGCTTTCTGCCTACTATGATCATGACTAATTATTCATTCATTTATTTTTCTTGGCCCAAAAGCTAATTATAGGCGAGATCATTATCCAGCCACCAACAGAGTTTTATTTCTATAATGGCCTATCTCCTTGTGCTCACTAAAGTTTAAGTGCTTGTTACACCCTCCTGTGAATGACTGTGTGTGTGAGCGAGCACATGCATGCATCTGTACTTGCATGATGACTATAACACCATGTAGCATAACAAAACCACCTGCACATCCTCAACCTTAATGTTACACATGGATCACTTTCTGCAAGAGCTACCAAAAGTGCAGCAGACTGTTCCACCCGGATAGGAAACTAAATTCCACCCACTCCTGCAAGGTCATCCTGTGCACAACCTGCTAGTTGATCCCAAGTCATCTTTCTGTACAGCACTGCTGATTTTAATTGTTTCAGTGTCAGCCATGGTTTTCTGTTGACTTGCACCTTCAACTTGGTCACTTTTGCCAAAGCAACCTAGACTCATTTTTACAAGGATAACATGACACCACATGTAACATTTTATTTGCCAGTTAGGCAAATGAACTAGTTAATGAACCATTTTTAGATAACGCCTTGAGCATCACAGCATGAGCACACACACACACTGCATAGTGGGATACAGTAAGCAACATACATTTTTTTCTCCATCAGTATACTGTTATGGGTTGCATTAACACTACTATTTAGAATGATTACTGGCTACAGAAGTACTACTGCAAGTTAAATGAGGCAAATACAATTGCAAGCTACAATAACAATGGAAATCATGTCTAAACCTACACATAAGGAATAGCTTAAACAGCAATAACAGATAACAACCATCCAAACTACCCCCCATTTTCGGCACCTGCTTTATCTACATGAAAGTAGCAAGACAGAATAAAGTATAGTTGCGTATGTTGAACTTAGCATAACTGCAGATGTTTGAATGATCACTGCTGCAATAACCTTAATTATATGTGTTATATCATGCCAAGAATATAACATTTGGCCAGCTTTCAAAGCTTCAGGGCAGCCTTCATATGCCTTCATTGTCAGGTAGCTCAAGTTGAGCTGACTAAAAGACAAGTTTGGGCAAAAAGCTCTTCAGAGCTTTCTTGTCAGAAGAAAGAGGGAGGCTGAGCCATGAAAGGACTATGCTAGGAATAGCAACACAAATGTCTACACACTGGCATAAAAACACATAAAAAAATAAGGGAGGGTGGAGGATGGGAGCAGCTACTGCAGCAGTGATCATTCAAGCACAGTACAGTTGTGTACACTTACCATAAAGTAGATGTTTGAGTGTATTCACTGTTGCAGTCATCACCTGTGGGTTATTCCTGCTGTGGTAGCCCTTGGCCAGCCTGAATACCACAGTAAATGTTTTTCTGCGTCAGCTGCTATGACTTGTAGACTGACGTCAGGTCATCAGTGCTATAAAGCAAGGCAGCTGACGCCATTACATCAGTTTTTCTTCCCTAACCAGACAGAAGCCCAAGGAAATATGGCAAAGTGGTCCTGGTGGTTAAAAACCACCTTAAGAAGCTTATGTCTCCCTAAGAAAAGAGGTTACAAGGGAGAAGTAGGGAGGGAAACCAGGACTGCAACAGTGAATACACTCGAACATCTATATTTATGGTAAGTGCACACAACTGTATTATGTTCTTCGTGTTTCACTGCTGCAGTCATCACCTGTGGAGGATTAAGGATTAGTTAGAGACCTAGGCATGGGTAAGCAAGAACTGCAGAGGCAAACCCTGCCCTAGCCTTAGAGAAAAGAGAAAGGTGGTAATGTTTTGCAAAGGTATGGACCGAGGTCCAAGTGGCAGCTTCCAAGATGTCTCTGGTGGGAACTCCTGTGAGGAATGCTGTGGAAGTGGAGGCTGCTCAAGAGGAATGGGTACGAGTCAACTTAGGGGATGGTTTCCCAGGTAAACTGTAGCAGAAATGGATACAGTGCAATATCCATTTGGAAATGGTGTGCTTGGAAATGGGCTTCCCCTCTGCCCCTGGGGCAAAGCGGATAAGTTGGTCCATTTTCCTGAAGGGTTTAGTACAGCCCAGGTAGTATCTGAGCTGTCTGTGCATGTCTAGTGAGTGCAGAATTCTTTCCCCCTTGTTTTGAAGGTTAGGGAAGAAGGTGGGCAGATGAATGGTCTGGTTGTGAGTCACATTAGATACCACCTTGAGCATAAAGGAGGGTTTAGCCCTAAGAGAGACCCTGTCTGCATGGAAAATGATGAAGGGCTCAATGACCATCAGTGCCTGAAGTTCTGAAACCCTTCTGGCTGAGCTGATAGCTAGTAAGAAAGTAGTCTTCCAGGAGAGGTATTTCAGTTCTGCTATAGCAGCAAGTTCGAAGGGTGGTAAGGTTAGTTTTTCCAAAATATAATTCCGGTTCCAGGCTGGTGTGGGTAGCGTTCTGGGAGGTTTGATATTAGAAGCCACTCTGAGGAATTTTTTAATCACAGATTGTGAGAACAGGGGCTGGTCTGTATCGAAATGAGCTGAAATGGCTGAGGCGTGCATTTTAACAGAAGAGAAGGAAAGGCCACTATTGAGTAACTCCGCTAGATAGTCCAGGATAAGAGGGACAGAAGGTTGTGAGGAACTGGCCCTTCTCGACTGGCGCCAGGAGCAGAATCGTTTCCACTTCCCTGCGTAAGACTTTATGGCCTCTGTGATAATATCTAGGACCTGTTTGCTTAGCAGGTACCCCTTGCTTACCTTTAGAGTACTAGCCATGCTGATAGTTTGAGACTCTGCAAGTCTGGGTGCAGCATCTCCCCCCCCCCACTTGAGGCAAGAGGTCTGGGCTCAGGGAAAGCTGCCTGAGAGGCTGCGATGTCAGGCTGCGCAGCAAGGGGTACCAATGCTCTCTGGGCCAATCTGGAGCAATGAGGATGATTTTTGGTCCTCTTCCTTTCTCTTTAATAAGTACCTTGGGAATAAGATGCACAGGAGGGAATGCATACATGAAATGGGAGTTCCAGGGGAAGGGCAAGGCATCCACCTTCCATGCAAGGTGGTGATACCCCCTGGTATAGAATTTCTTTAGCTGGTGGTTGAGGTGTGAAGCAAGGAGATCCACTTCCAGATTTCCCCACTCCTGAGTGACCTGCAAAAAGATCTTTTTGTGGAGCTGCCATTTGTGGGGGTCCAGTAAGTTTCTGCTCAAGTGGTCTGCCAGGGTGGTGTTGATTCCTGGTAGGTATTGGGCTATTATGTGTAATTCCATGGAGGACGCAGTCAGCAAGAGGTTCATGGCAAACTTGCACAGAGGGTAAGAATGGGTCCCTCCCTGTTTGCTGATGTACCTCATTATTGTGGTGCTTTCTGTTTTAATAAGGAGAACCCTTGGCCTGAGATGGGGTTGGAAGGATGTCAGAGCCATTTGTACTTTCATCATTTCCTTCTGGCTGATATGTAACGGAAGGTGCTGGGCATCCCAAAGACCTTGGGAGCACCTGCCTGCAAGTTGAGTGCTCCAGGCAATGTCTGAGGTGTCAGTGGTGATGGTCTGCCCGGTAGGGTGGCAGATGAAGGGGAGACCCTTGTTCTTGGCACAGGCCCCTGCCCACCAGAGAAAACTGGCCCTTATACAGGGGATCAGAAGGAGAGAGGTCTCTAGAGGCTGTGAGTGTTGACACCAAAGATACTTTAGATACCACTGAAGCTTCCTCATGTGAAGTCTGGCCAGAGGAATAAGAAGGATGCAAGATGCCATATACCCCAAGGCTTGCAGTAACTTCCTCACCGTGAGGTGACTTTTGAATGCCAACTTGGTAAAGTAGAGGGGCAGGAACCTCTGCTTTTCAGGGGAAAGGAAAGCCATTTGGGATGCTGTGTCCAGCAGTGCCCCCAAGAAAATGATCCTCCTGGAGGGTGTTTGCTTTGATTTCTTCTCGTTGATGGCGAACCCCAAGGAGGTTAGGTGGGTTTTGACAAAGCGGAGGTCCTGGAGCAGCTTTTCTTTGCACTCTGCCTAAATGAGGCTGCCATCCAGATAAGGGTAAATCTGTACATTTCTCTGTCTGCAAAATACTATGACTGGGTCTAAACATTCGGTGAGTACCCTGGGAGCAGTAGATAAGCCAAAGGGAAGAGCAGAAAACTGAAAGTGTTGTGAGCCTGCTCTGAAGTGCAGGAATGTCCTGCAAGATTCCCTTATGGGGATATGGAGGTAGGCATCTTTTAGGTCTAGGGTCACTAACCAGGCATTTTTTGTCAACATAGGCAGCAGCTTCTGCAAGGTTAGCATTCTGAATTTGGGGACCACCAGGGAGGTGTTCAGAATGGATAGATCCAGGATGGGGCATCAAGTGCCCTCCTTTCTGGGAAGAAGGAATAGCCTGGAATAAAAGCCTTTGCCCGTTTGATCTGCGGGAACAGGTTCTACTGCTCCCTGGGATATGAGACTTGTTTTAATGCCTCTTCCCACTGATTTGGAGGCAAGTCTGGGTACCCTCTGGGAATTGGGACTTCGTTGAAAGTTAACATGTTTCCCTGAAAAAATTATTTTTAAGACCCATTTGTCCTTTGTTACAGACAGCCAATATTCTTTGCAGAGGGACAGCCTTCCTCCTAGTTTTTGGTGGGTGAAAGGAGGGCAGAGGGGGGAGTGGGAGTCTTTGAGAGTTTTTGACTTAGAGGGATGGCTTTGAACTCCCTGATTAGGGGCAGAAGTGGTCCACTGGTTGGTTCTCTGCTGTCCCTGGGATAGGGACCTGGGTGGTCTGTCCCTGCGGGGCTTACCTTGCCCCTGTCTGCTAGATGCAGGAAAAGACCAGTGTTTAGAGGGAAAATTCCTGCTGAATCTAGGAGGTTGAACCTGAAAGAAATATTTTACTATTTGCATTGATTTGCTTTGTCTTCCATCTTTTTAAGCACATCATCTGCTTTTTCTCCAAACAAGCAGTCTTTATCCAAGGGTGCATGAATTAATTTAGACTTGACATGGTTGGGCGGCGATGGTGGTGCAGTGGTTAGCATTGCAGCCTCACAGCAAGAGGTTCTCCGGTTCGATCCTCAGCTGGGGTGCCTTCTGTGCGGAGTCTGCATGTCCTCCCTGTGGTCACGTGGGTTTCCTCTGGGTGCTCCGGTTTCCTCCCACATCCCAAAGACATGCTGCAGGTGGATTGGACACTCTAAATTGGCCCCAATTGTGAATGTGTGCATGTGTGTGCCTTCTGTGGAAGGTTGGGTGCCGGGCTGGCAATGCAACACCATAAAACTTTCCTGCCAATCATGAGCGGACAAGGTGATCTGCTGTGGCGACCTCTAACCGGGAAAAGCCGAAAGAAGAAGAAGATGATCAGGGAGAGGTTGTTTCTTCAACCATGCATGTTTCCTAATGAAAGATCCAGACACTGCTGCCCTGCAAGAGGCTTCTAGTGCATCATATTCACAGTGTAGAGAGAGTTTTGCCCACTTGACACGTAAGAGTGCAGTAAATCTGCTAACTCTTTAGAATTGACAAAGTCAGGAAAGATGGAAATCTTTTGCTTTAATAGTTCCAAAGTGTGTTGTTGATATTTTAACATGTGGACCTGACAGTTGAGTGCTCTGACAGCTAAGGTTCCAGAGATGTAAACTTTTTTACCCCATCTGTCCAGAGCTCTGGCATCCTTGTCAGGAGTAGGATTCTTTGCAGAACTAGCCCTAGCTCCTTTAGGTCCCTGTGAATGACTTCCGGGTCTGCAGCAGGAGTTTTGTACAGGTATTTGTGAAAATCCGGTAGTCTGTAATACCGGTCAGGTTTACTGGGAGCAGGTGGGAGGACGTCAGATGCTAAGCTGGAAATCATCATCCACCACTTCTAAGATAGGGGGGGACGGCCAGGGGTCTGTGTTGGGGCAGGTCTGGAAACTCTCAGCCTTTTCTTAGACTGAGATTCCCAGTGGAAATGTTCCCTATGGGTGTGAAGGGTTTCCCCAAAGGAAAGGTCTTTTGGTGGGAAGGCAGAAGGACTGAGGGAAGTACTGAGATTCCCAGTGGAAATGTTCCCTATGGGTGTGAAGGGTTTCCCCAAAGGAAAGGTCTTCTGGTGGGAAGGCAGAAGGAATGGATTCCTCTGCATCTGAATCCTCATAAGCAGGCAGAGGATGGTGTTCTTCAAAATTTGAATAATCAGATTCCTCAGAATTCTGCTCTGTCAGTAGTTCAGGAGAAGGGTGTCTTTTTCTTTTAGAAGTTGTGGCCTGACTGCCCCTGATAAGGGAGATGAGATCTTCCGCCATCTTAAGCATTTGGGCTTGGGGAGGTGGAGCAGGAGCAAGATGGTGGCTAGAGGTAGATTTTCTAAAAGTGGCCTGGCTTCTAGGCCTAAGAGTATTTATCGGTCATAGAAATGGTAATTGGGTGAGAAGACGTTTTTTGTCTAGAACTGGTAGTACAAAAGGCCTCCTCGGGAGGCAGTGCCTGCATCGCGGCACCGGAGCCAACAGAGGCAGAGACAACCAAAGGCTCAGAAGACGAAGAAGATTTCTGTGGCATAGCAGACTCCAAAAGAGTCTCAGTAGAGGCCTGCATAGATATTGTGTCTGGCATCGGCTGTGAAAGAGCCTCACTGAATTCTGGAGAATTGGCGACCTGCTTAGCGGTAGAGTCATCGGAAGGCTTAGCCTTGTGTGGTCCATCTCTATCTTTATCCCTGCATTTTTTCAGAATGTCTACAGATTGTTGGCTGACTAACGCCATTTGTGAAGACAGAGGATGAAAATATCTGTCAACAAAGAGAGCTCTACGACGAATGGTTCTCGCATTAAAGAGGGCACAGAACCGGCAATGGAGGATGCAGTGGTCTGACCCTAAACAAGTGACGCAGTATGAATGGAACTCTCGGTGTGGGATCTGCTTTCCACAGGTGAGACAATTGTTAACTTTTTCGGACATCGGTTAGTGCAAGAAAAAAGGGTCCCCAACGGGGTACTTCGCTTTAGACATTTTCAGCTGTGATCCGAGCTCTGGTATTGGCCGACCGGCAAACATGCAAACTGCTTCTGCTACGGGCTCCACTGCAAGAAAGACTGATGTAATGGCGTTGGCTGCCTTGCTTTAAAACACTGACGACCTGACATCGGTCTACAAGTGACAGCAGCTGACGCAGAAAAACACAGACTCTGGTATTCAGGCCGGCCGAGGGCTACCACAACAGGGATAACCCACAAGTGATCACTGCAACAGTGAAACAAGAAGAACATCTACTGTTACAGTAAGTTCAACTTAGAAAACTTATTATGTTCATTATACTGTTCACTGCTGCAGTAGTCTTAGCAATTTGGGTAGATTACCATAACTAACTACATTTGGGAGGTGAAAGGAGATAAGTCCAGGAACTCCAGGAGAATGGTCTTAGCTTAGCTTAATATGAATCTAGAGAAGGAATCAAGCTTATGATGCTTTTATGCAGACAGGACCAAGTAGCAGGTTCTAGAACATTTTTAGAATCCAGCTCATTCCAAACAGCCATAGATGCAGTGAAAGCCCTGGTAGAGAGGGGGCCATGACTCTTCTTGGAATAGATTTGTTATTGTATGTATAACAAAAGGTAATAGTCTTAATTATTTGGAAATGGTCTGTTTTGACACAGATTGTCCCTCCTCCTTACCCTCACAAGAAATGTACAAGAAAAAAAAAAAGATCCCATGATCTCAGAATATAGTTCTGCCACTGTCCGTGAACATCCAAGGTTTGGAGTATCCTTTCTCTCTCATTTTTAGATTAAGTAAAGAAAATAGGGAAATGATTCTTTAGCTTAAAGTAAACTTGGATACCATTTTAGGCGCCAAAGAAAGAATAGTTCTCAAAGAAACCCTTGTCCCTTAGGAAAATGAGGTAGGGGCGACATACCACAAGAGCTTGTAACTCAGATACCCTTTTGCAGAGGTCACAGCAATCAGTAAAACCGTTTTTAATGTTAAAAACCTCAAGTCATCCAGATTAGCTAGTTCAAATGGAGCATGTATTAGCTTCTCTAACCTAAAATTAACATCCCAAGGAAGGCCACTGGTTTTCCTTGCGGCATCTTGTGCAAAACCCCTTTGAAGAGCATTTTGACATGGAACTGCCTTGAAAGAGGAGGATCTATGGGAAGACATGCTGAAATGGCCGATAAATGAACCTTGATAGAGGAATACGAAAGGCCATAGGATAGCTCACACAAAAAGTGTAAAAACAGAGAAAGAATAGTGTAAAATCTTACCATAACCATAGATGTCCTTCTCTACTATATGCTGCAGTACTCATGCAATGGGTGAGTCTGCCTCCGGCTGACTCATACATCTGTCCAGTATACCAAAATCTAAATGCCACTTACTGCAAGGTACATGCAACGGCGCTCATCACTCAGCGTAAGTCAGCCATAAAAGCGATATCGGGTAAAAAGTGGAAGTCAGCAAGTACCTACCTCAGAACTGAATGCCGCAAAGGACCAACCTGATAAAGTGAGAAACATGTAACCAGGCAAGCATCAGGGGGAAGGCAGGGGGGAAGCAATACTGCAGCATAAAGAAGAGAAGGGCATCTATGGTTATGGTAAGATTTTACACAACTATTCTATGTCTTTCTATTTATATGCTGCAGTATTCATAACATGAGGGAAAATGCCAAAGCTCACGCAGAGGAAGAATTGGGAGGAGGAGCAGAAACATTTACTACAAAGCCATGGAGAATAGCTCTGGCAAACCCCATTCTGGACCTGGAAATGACATCCAATTTATACTGTTTGGTGAAGGTATGAACAAAGGACCAGGTAGATGCCTCCAGGATACAGACTGTATCCAATCCTTTAAAGAAGGCCCCAGAGGAGGACACTGCCACAGTAGTGTATGCCCCTACATGAGAAGACAGATCCTTTCTATTGGCCAAGTAACAGAAATAGATGGTTTTAGAAATCCATGAGGAAATAGCTTACATGAAAACAGGTTGGCCCAGGGCCCTTGGGTGCTAGGAGACAACTCATTAACCACCTTGGACATGAAGGATGGGTTAGTCTGAACAGAAACCCTGTCCCTATGAAAGACAGTGAAAGGAGAAGAGGCCATAAGGGCTTGCAGCTCAGAAACCCTTCTGGCAAAAGTAACAGCCACAAGGAGAACAATTTCCATGTACAGTGTTGCAAGGAGGATGACACTGCTGGTTTGAAGGAGGTTAGGGTAAGTTTTTCCAGGACAGAATTGAGATCCCAAGGAGGAGGCACTGGTTTCCCTGATGGTCTGATGTGAAGGACACCTTTTAGAAACAGTGCGACTTCCAACCTGGAAGCCAGTGGAGGAGACATAGGTAAACATGCTGAGAAGGCAGACAGATGTGCCTTGACTGAGGAATATGACAAGTCACTCTTCATTAATTCACAAAGATAAGACAAAACCACTGGCACATCTACAGACATTGGTTGTGTTTTTTTAAAACACCAGAAGGAAAACCTCTTCCATTTGGGTAATCAGGCTTTCCTAGTAGTTGGTTTTCTGGCCTCCTGCATAACTTGTAGGATTGTACCCTGTGTAAAGTTGTCTAAAGGGAATTAACACCCTAGCACCCACAGAGTCAAGTTTAGGGTCAGCATTTGTGGATGTACTAGGGGTCCCTTCTCCTGTGTGAGTAGGTCCATCCTGTGGGGTAACCTGTGATTACCCTTGGTTAAACGTAGCAGAAGGGGGAACCAATGCTGTCTTCACCAAGAGGGGTTACCAGCAAGATTTTTGATTGTTCCAACCAAATTTTCAGAAGAACCTTCTGAATGAGTGTGTGTGTGTGTGTGTGTGTGTGTGTGTGTGCGTGTACGGGGGGGGGGGGTTGTGTACAGAAACATCCTTGTCCATGGAAAAATAGTGCTTCCACTTTCCATGCCCCAGGAAGTGGAATCCTGGCACAATACTTGGTAAGCTGTCTGTTCATGGGGGAGGCAAAAAGATCTGCTTGAGGGATATCCCATCGATGGACAAGGTCCAGAAACACATCCTTATTCAACATCCATTTGTGGAAATGAGTCATGGACCTACTTTGAGAGCATGCCATCACATTCTGAGATAAGGGAATGTAAACAGCCTGGAGGGAAACCTGACCCTGCTGGGCTATCTACAAGGCGGATAATGCCAGTCTGCAGAAGATATAGGACTTTGTCCCTCCCTGCTTGTTGTTGTACCAAAGGACTGTGATATTATCTGTGAACCACCTTAGGTCCCCTGGTGAAATCCTAAACTCGAAGATTTTGAGGGCAAATATTAAAGCTCTCATTTCCTTTATGTTGATGCATTATTTTGTCTGAGGAGGGGACCACATATCCCTGACCTTCCAGTTTTCCAGGGTTGCACCCCATCCTGCATCTGACGCATCTGTGTACAAATTCTGGGTGGGTGGAAGTGGTTGAAGAGGTAGGCCTGGATTTCTGGAAACTTGGAAAATCCACCACTCTAACTTCTTTGTCAAACAGGGTAGGAGTGGGACACCAAATTCCAGAGGGTGAGTGTGTTGCTTCCAAACTGTTCTCAGAAACCATTGAAATGGCCTCGTGTAGTCTTGCAAAGGGAAGCATTGGAATGGTTGAGGCCATGAACCAAAGGAGGCGCAGGAACTCCCTTGTGGTCAGGGACTGAAGTGGTATCAGGTCTTGGAAATAGGAGGTGAGAGACAGGATCTTTTCTGGGGGTAAACAAGCTATCATTGCACCTGTTAGAATCCTGCACCTCAGGAAGACACGATTCTGGTAGGGGATCAGGGAAGACTTTTGGAGGGTTTTGGTAAACCCTAGCCCTCTCAGAAGGGACATTGTGTAGGAAGGTTTGTCCACGAATATTTCTGGAAATGGAGTCTGGAGGAGCAGGTTGTCCAAATATGGAAATACCTGTATGCCCTGCAGTCTGCAGTGGGCTGTAAAAGGGGCTAAACATTTTGTGAATACCCTTGGTGCCATAGATAAACCAAATGGGAAAGCATACAACTGAAAATGAGAGCAAGCCACAGAAAAATGAAGAAATCTCCTGAACTGTTGGTGAATGGGGATGTGAAGATAGGCATCTTTTATGCCAAATGACACCATGAAGGCCTGTGGAAGACTAGGAGGGAGTAGAGTAGTCAGCACGCAAAAGGTGAGAACCTTTAAAAGGGTGTTTAAATGGGAAAGGTCTAGGATGGGCTGCCAAGGGCCATCCTTTTGTGGGACCAAAAACATCCTGGAGTAAAATCCTTTTCCCCTTTGGTTGGGTGGTACCTCCTGGATACTGCCCTGAGAAAGAAGAGAGGAGAGGACTAGTGGAAAGAATTCCAATTGGTCCTGTGAAGGGTTGTGGGATTCCCTTGAAGGTAGGATGGGTTTTCCATGTCATGAAGTAATGTTGGTCGATGATGGAGAGGACCCAAGAGTCCTGGGTAGCTGTTGCTAAGCTAGGAGGGAAAGAGTGGCAAAGAGAAAGAGGGCTAAGATGGATCTGGGACCTAGTAGTCACAGGCTACCAGGTTTGGCCTGCAAAGACTTGTTTCTGACAGGTTGTGGAAGAAGCAGACTTAGGAGCCTGTCTCCTAGCATCTCTCTTACCTTTGGTTGGGAGAAATTTAGTTGTCTTCCTAATAAAGGTGGTTCTGGCTGGGTAGTTTCTCTGGAAGCAGGGGACAAAGGAGACAAAAAAGTGTTTTAAATCCTGGAGTTCCTTCCCATTTTCCTGAAGAGTTTTAAATAGCTCTGCAGCTGCAGTGCCAAATAAGGCCTTGTTGTCCAGAGGGGCATCCATAACCTTAGCTTTGATAAGGGTTGTAGTCTAAGCCATGAATACCTTCACAGGACCGACCCCATAGCTGCAGCACTAGCAGAAGCCTCCACTGCATCATAACTATATTTGATGGACTGCCTAAAAACCTAGGAGCAGGAATTAAGAATGCTGGAAAGCTTGGCTTTGTTTGGAGAATCTGGAAGCTCTGACAGGAGTCAGACTGCATCCATCATAAGAGCCAGGGAATATTTGGCCATGTGCATCTGATAATTCATTGCTCTAAAGGCTAAAGTTGCAGAAGTATGCACTTTTTTCCCCATGACCTTGCTCTCCTTATCAGAGGGAAGCAGGGAGGTGGAGGGTAAACGTTTGGGAGCTTTATCTGCTGCCACTGACATAGTTAGCTGGGACAGCTGAAAGTGCCTTAAAAAGGAACGTGGCATCCTCAGGCACCTTGAAAAATCTGTCAGGGTGCTTGGGAGCTGAGGGTTGGGGGCTGGGAGCCTGGCACTTAAAAGCTGCAGTAAGGGCATCCAAGAAGGCCTGCAGGACTGGAGGGATGGCTGAAGGATTAGGGAATTCCATTTGTAGGAGGTCATAGTACCTCTTCTGAATCTCAGAAACTTGGCAACAATTCCACTTAAAGAAATCCTCCATCTTTAAAATGGTCTCTCCAAAGGAAATATCCTCCCCAGGGGAATTTGAACCATTAGATTCCTCCTCTGGGGAGGCATAACCCAGAGGAGAAGCAATCTGAGTACAGTAGGCCAGAGATTCATCCACTGAGCAATTGTCCTCCTCAGATGAGACATCCTCTGCATACCTCTTCAAAGGGGTAGAAGGAGAAAGGTCTGGTGCTGGAAAAGAAGGAGATGACATCTGGCGGAGCGCCATGAAGGCATTAAAGAAGCCTTGGGAAAAGGGCTGCCAGTCAGGAGTTTGATAAGCAGCCTGGTCCTGAGGAGACAAAGAAACATGTTTCGTTTTTAGTTTCTTCTTCTTTGGAGCCTCAGGAGCCAAGCAATGAAAGGCAGAAGAGCCCGACATTGAGCGACATTCCATGAGATCCCCAGGAGCATCTTCATGTACAACAATCTGCGTGATGCCAAGTGGGCCTTCAGAGATAACCAGCCATGATTCCC